>NC_134493.1:28069413-28081913 GCF_040206685.1 Ascaphus truei | reverse complement strand
GTACCCCCTTCCCCCCCCCCAGGCCCAGTACCCCCTAATGCCTCCTCCCCAGACTCAGTATCCCCTCATACTCCCCAGGACATGGGAAACGGGAGAGCCCTGCAGGTGTGATCAGGGGAAGGGGAGGGCCTGGAAAGGGGGGGGGCGCTTCAGGGGGAGCCTTGGGAAGGGCTGCGCGGGGGTGGGGGGGAGCTGGGGAACTCTGTTCGGGGGGCGCGGTTGGGGAAGGGGGGGGGTCTCTCCCATCCCATGAGACCTGTGGAAACATGACCCAACTAACCTGCAGGAAGAGATCCCCAGCAGGTTCTGTATAATTACACTGTAAAGTGTTGCAGACTATCCTATTATCAGTGTCCTGTACAACAGCTAATAGTATCGTATGTGCAGCGGATTCACCGCTCCGCCAGTCCCATTTACCTGTGAATCGCCGGCTGCAGGAAGCTGGTGGACTACTTCCTCCTCCCGCTCTTCAGCTGTCCATGCCTGTGATACAGAGGATATAATGAGATCTATTCCTCACTCATATGCATATCCTGGCGCTGTATGGGAGGTCTGAGGGTGTTGAACCCAAAATCCGTGGGGCTACACAGATAAACCGTTCTAATGGGAACATTCTCACTACAAACTGTAGTGTTACATGTGCTAGATGTGTATACAGAGAGGGTGCGTGTGTAGTGAGAATGAGAGGGAGCACGTGTATATAACCATTAGTGTGTGTGTGTGTGTGTGTGTGTGTGTGTGTGTGTGTCGGAAAGTGTGTGTGTGTGTTACTGTCTGATAGTTACTGTGTGTGAGTGTGTATATAACCATTATTGTGAGTGTGTGGTATTGTCTGATAGTTACTTTGTGTGTTTGTAACCATTAGTGTGTGTGTTACTGTCTGATAGTTACTGTGTGTATGTGTGTTTGTAAAGCATAATGAGAAGTGTGAATTATATCACATAGTGTGTGTCTATTCCAAGCTGCCGTATTGTGGCTGTGTTTCTAAAAGTGTATCAATCTGTTAGTGCGCATTTTAGTGTGAGTGTGAGAATATTACTGATTGTGCTTACTTTTTTAGGAGCAGGAATCTGCGTGTGTGTGTGTGTGTGTGTGTGTGTGTGTGTGTGTGTGTGTGTGTGTGTGTGTGTGTGTGTGTGTGTATGTTATATATATATATATATCCAAAACATTGCGCCGATAATATAAATATATATACACACACACATACTGTACACATACACACGTGTGTTTATGTGTATATATAGATATAAAAAGAAAAAGCAGGCACACCAGGGCTTTGCAAAAAATAAATATATACAATACTATTGAATAGAACTGATCAACGCTTTGGCTCTCTATGGGAGCCTCTCAACACACGGGGACCCCAGGTAGTCAGATCTCACCCCTATTTAATTCTGTTACATGCCACATCAGACTTTGTTTTGATGCATTCTAAGGTTGTCCTTTTATCAGATCTTACCCGGCGTCTCTCCATCTCGGGAAATGTTCGCTGCTTTAAAAATACAGTAGGATGATCCTCGCAATCTGAGACTCAAATACTTGGACAAAAAGATGAGAATGTGTCCTGAAGATGAAAAATAAACCCCCTGGTTATAAATATGATCCAAATGAGCGGTGAAATGTCTGAAATCTCTGCTGCGTCTCAGAAAAAACTTACCTGTCAGATCCACGCTGGATATGGCAGCAAGTGGTGGCACAGAACTCTGGCACAGAGCGGTGTGGCTGTAACCATGGAAGTCAGGTCGCAGGTAAACATGTATTTTTTGAAAATGGCAGTAGAATGCGAATGTGTCACATTCTGAGCTCAGCCCCTGAGCTGTCAGAGGTTTCCAGGTTGTGATAATGGGAGATCCATATTTATTTATAAAATATTTTACCAGGAAGTAATACAGTGAGAGTTACCTCTGGTTTTCAAGTATGTCCTGGGCACAGAGTTAAGACAAATAATACATGGTTACAAATACAGTTACATAAATGAACAGGGTATACATTATATACAAGACATTGCATGCACAGTTAAAGAAAATATATATTATGGGCGAATGAAACAGTTACAGACCAGATTAAAATGTGAGACAGCCTTAAATTTGAAAGAACTTAAACTGGTGGTGGATGTGAGAGTCTCTGGTAGGTTGTTCCAGTTTTGGGGTGCACGGTAAGAGAAGGAGGAACGGCCGGATACTTTGTTGAGCCTTGGGACCATGAACAGTCTTTTGGAGTCTGATCTCAGGTGATAAGTGCTGCATGTGGTAGGGGTGAGGAGCTTGTTCAGGTAGCTGGGTAGCTTGCCCATAAAGAATTTAAAGGCAAGACAGGAAAGGTGAACTTTGCGCCTAGACTCTAGTGATGACCAATCTAGTTCTTTGAGCATTTCGCAGTGATGTGTGTTGTAGTTGCATTGGAGAACAAAACGACAAATTTAATTGTAGAGGGTGTCAAGTTTGCTAAGGTGGGTTTGAGGTGCCGTGCCATATACTATGTCCCCATAGTCAATAATTGGCATTAACATCTGCTGTCCGATACGCTTTCTGACCAGCAGGCTTAGGGAGGATTTGTTCCTGTAAAGTACCCCTAGTTTGGCATAGGTCTTGGTTGTCAGGGTATCAATGTGCATCCCGAATGTTAAGTTGGAGTCAAACCATAAGCCCAGGTATTTAAAACTAGTGACAGGGGTTAGAGTGGTGTTAGCGTTGGTTCTAATCAGGAGCTCATTTGCTGGAAGCTTCAAAAATGTAGTCTTGGTCCCAAATACCATTGTTACAGTCTTGTCAGTGTTTAAAAACAGGTTGTTTTGGGAAATCCAGTTTTGGAGTTTCAAAAAGTCTGCAGAGGGTGGGGGTGGGGTTAGCTGCAGTTTTTACCTGCAGAGGGTAGGGGGTGGGGTTAGCTGCAGAGGGTGGGGGGGGGGGGGGCTAGCTGCAGAGGGTGGGGGGGTGGGGTTAGCTGCAGAGGGTGGGGGGGTGGGGTTAGCTGCAGAGGGTGGGGGGGTGGGGTTAGCTGCAGAGGGTGGGGGGGTGGGGTTAGCTGCAGAGGGTGGGGGGGTGGGGTTAGCTGCAGAGGGTGGGGGGTGGGGTTAGCTGCAGAGGGTGGGGGGTGGGGTTAGCTGCAAAGGGTGGGGGGTGGGGTTAGCGGCAGAGGGTGGGGGGTGGGGTTAGCAGCAGAGGGTGGGGCGGGGTAAGATGCAGAGGGTGAGGCAGTATTAGCTGCAGAGTGTGGGGCGGGGTAAGATGCAGAGGGTGGGGCAGTATTAGCTGCAGAGTGTGGGGGGGGGTGGTAAGATGCAGAGGGTGGGGGTGGGGTTAGCGGCAGAGGGTGGGGGCGGGGTAAGATGCAGAGAGTGGGGGGTGGGGTTAGCGGCAGAGGGTGGGGCGGGGTAAGATGCAGAGGGTGGGGGCAGTGTTAGCTGCAGACGGTGGGGGGTGGGGTTAGCGGCAGAGTGTGGGGGTGGGGTTAGCAGCAGAGGGTGGGGGAGAGAAAGAGAGACAGCATGGGGAGAGAAAGAGAGACAACATGTGGAGAGAAAGAGAGACAGCATGGGGAGAGAGTGACAGCATGGGGGGAGAGAGTGACAGCATGGAGAGAGAGAGTGGCAGCATGGAGAGAGAGAGAGACAGCATGGGGAGAGAGAAACAGCATGGAGAGAGAGAGAGAGAGACAGCATGGGGAGAGAGAGTGACACCATGGGAAGAGAGAGTGACACCATGGAGAGAGAGAGTGACAGATTGGGGAGAAAGAGTTACAGATTGGGGAGAGAGAGTGACAGCATGGAGAGAGAGTGACAGCATGGAGAGAGAGTGACAGCATGGGGGGAGAGAGAGAGACAGCATGAGGAGAGAAAGAGAGACAGCATGGGGAGAGAGAGACAGCATAGGGAGAGAGAGACAGCATGGGGAGAGAGAGACAGCATGGGGAGAGAGAGTGACAGCATGGGGAGAGAGAGTGACAGCATGGGGAGAGAGAGACAGCATGGGGGGAGAGAGTGACAGCATGGGGAGAGAGAGAGTGACAGCATGGGGAGAGAGAGAGTGACAGCATGGGGAGAGAGAGTGACAGCATGGGCAGAGAGAGTGACAGCATGGGCAGAGAGAGTGACAGCTTGGGGGGAGAGAGTGACAACATGGGGGAGAGAGAGTGACAGCATGAGGGGAGAGAGAGTGACAGCATGGGTGGAGAGAGAGTGACAGCATGGGGGGAGAGAGAGTGACAGCATGGGGAGAGAGAGTGGCAGCATGGGGAGAGAGAGTGGCAGCATGGGGAGAGAGAGTGGCAGCATGGGGAGAGAGAGTGGCATCATGGGGAGAGAGAGTAACAGCATGGAGGGAGAGAGTGACAGCATGGGTGGAGAGAGAGTGACAGCATGGGGGGAGAGAGAGTGACAGCATGGGGAGAGAGAGTGGCAGCATGGGGAGAGAGAGTGGCATTATGGGGAGAGAGAGTAACAGCATGGAGGGAGAGAGTGACAGCATGGGGAGAGAGAGTGACAGCATGGGGAGAGAGAGTGACAGCATGGGGAGAGAAGGTGACAGCATGGGGAGAGAAGGTGACAGCATGGGGAGAGAAGGTGACAGCATGGGGAGAGAGAGTGACTGCATGGGGAGAGAAGGTGACAGCATGGGGAGAGAGAGTGACAGCATGGGGAGAGAGAGGGTGGGGGTGGGGTTAGCTGCAGAGGGTGGGGCGGGGTAAGATGCAGAGGGTGGGGGGTGGGGTTAGTGGCAGAGGGTGGGCGGGGTAAGATGCAGAGGGTGGGGCAGTATTAGCTGCAGAGGGTGGGGCGGGGTAAGATGCAGAGGGTGGGGTAGTATTAGCTGCAGAGGGTGGGAGGGCGGGGTAAGATGCAGAGGGTGGGTGGTGGGGTTAGCGGCAGAGAGTGACAGCATGGGGAGAGAGAGTGACAGCATGGGGAGAGAGAGTGACAGCATGGGGAGAGAGCATGGGAAGAGAGAGTGACAGCATGGGGGAGAGAGAGTGACAGCATGGGGGGAGAGAGAATGACAGCATGGGGGGAGAGAGAGTGACAGCATGGGGGGAGAGAGAGTGACAGCATGGGGAGAGAGAGTGACTGCATGGGGAGAGAAGGTGACAGCATGGGGAAAGAAGGTGACAGCATGGGGAGAGAAGGTGACAGCTGGGGGGGGAGAGAGAGATAGCATGGGGAGAGAAAGAGAGACAGCGTGGGGAGAGAAAGAGTGACAGCATGGGGAGAGAGTGACAGCATGGGGAGAGAGAGTGACATCATGGGGAGAGAGAGTGACAGCATGGGGAGAGAGAGTAACAGCATGGGGAGAGAGAGTGACAGCATGGGGAGAGAGAGTGACAGCATGGAGAGAGAGAGAGTGACAGCACGGAGAGAGAGAGTGAAAGCATGGCGAGAGAGAGTGACAGCATGGAGAGAGAGAGAGGCAGCATGGGGAGAGTGACAGCATGGGGAGAGAGAAACAGCATGGGGGGAGAGAGAGAGAGAGACAGCATGGGGAGAGAGAAAAAGACACAGCATGAGGAGAGAGGGTCAGAGAGACACAGCATGGGGAGAGAGACAGAGAGACACAGCATGGGGAGAGAGACAGAGAGACACAGCATGGGAGAGAAAGACCATGGGGAGGCAGACACCGCATGGGGAGAGAGACAGAGACACAGCATGGGGAGAGAGACACAGCATGGGGAGAGAAAGAGCATGGGGAGGCAGACACAGCATGGGGAGAGAGACAGCGACACAGCATGGGGAGAGAGAGAGAGCATGGGGAGACAGAGAGACACAGCATGGGGAGACTGACAAAGCCTGGGGAGAGAGAGAGAGACAACATGGGGAGAGGGAGAGACAGCATCGGGAGAGGGACGGACACAGCATGGGGAGAGAGACGGACACACAGAATGGGGAGAGGGACGGACACACAGAATGGGGAGAGGGACGGACACACAGAATGGGGAGAGAGACGGACACACAGAATGGGGAGAGAGACAGACACAGCATGGGGAGAGGGAGAGACACAGAATGGGGAGAGGGACGGACACACAGAATGGGGAGAGAGACGGACACACAGAATGGGGAGAGAGACAGACACAGCATGGGGAGAGGGAGAGACACAGAATGGGGAGAGAGACGGACACACAGCATGGGGAGAGGGAGAGACACACAGAATGGGGAGAGGGACGGACACAGCATGGGGAGAGGGACGGACACACAGAATGGGGAGAGGGAGAGACACACAGAATGGGGAGAGGGACGGACACACAGAATGGGGAGAGGGACGGACACACAGAATGGGGAGAGGGAGAGACACACAGAATGGGGAGAGGGAGAGACACACAGAATGGGGAGGGGGAGAGACACACAGAATGGGGAGAGAGACGGACACACAGAATGGGGAGAGGGACGGACACACAGAATGGGGAGAGGGACGGACACAGCATGGGGAGAGGGACAGACACAGCATGGGGAGAGGGACGGACACACAGCATGGGGAGAGGGACGGACACACAGCATGGGGAGAGGGACGGACACACAGAATGGGGAGAGGGACGGACACACAGAATGGAGAGAGGGACGGACACAGAGAATGGGGAGAGGGACGGACACAGAGAATGGAGAGAGGGACGGACACAGAATGGGGAGAGGGACGGACACACAGAATGGGGAGAGGGACGGACACACAGAATGGGGAGAGGGACGGACACACAGAATGGGGGAGGGATGGACACACAGAATGGGGAGAGGGACGGACACAGCATGGGGAGAGGGACAGACACAGAATGGGGAGAGGGACGGACACACAGAATGGGGAGAGAGACGGACACACAGAATGGGGAGAGGGACGGACACAGAATGGGGAGAGGGACGGACACACAGAATGGGGGAGGGACGGACACAGAGAATGGGGAGAGGGAGAGACACACAGAATGGGGAGAGGGACGGACACAGAGAATGGGGAGAGGGACGGACACACAGAATGGGGAGAGGGACGGACACACAGCATGGGGAGAGGGACGGACACAGAGAATGGGGAGAGGGACGGACACACAGAATGGGGAGAGGGACGGACACACAGCATGGGGAGAGGGACGGACACAGAGAATGGGGAGAGGGACGGACACACAGAATGGGGAGAGGGACGGATACACAGAATGGGGAGAGGGGCGGACACAGAATGGGGAGAGGGAGAGACACAGAGAATGGGGAGAGGGAGAGACACACAGAATGGGGAGAGGGAGAGACACACAGAATGGGGAGAGGGACGGACACACAGAATGGAGAGAGGGACGTACACACAGAATGGAGAGAGGGACGGACACAGAGAATGGGGAGAGGGACGGACACAGAGAATGGGGAGAGGGACGGACACAGAATGGGGAGAGGGACGGACACACAGAATGGGGAGAGGGACGGACACACAGAATGGGGGAGGGACGGACACAGAGAATGGGGAGAGGGACGGACACAGAATGGGGAGAGGGACGGACACACAGAATGGGGAGAGAGACGGACACACAGAATGGGGAGAGGGACGGACACAGAATGGGGAGAGGGACGGACACACAGAATGGGGAGAGAGACGGACACACAGCATGGGGAGAGGGACGGACACAGAATGGGAAGAGGGACGGACACACAGAATGGGGAGAGGGACGGACACACAGAATGGGGGAGGGACGGACACAGAGAATGGGGAGAGGGACGGACACAGAATGGGGAGAGGGACGGACACACAGAATGGGGAGAGAGACGGACACACAGCATGGGGAGAGGGACGGACACAGAATGGGGAGAGGGACGGATACACAGAATGGGGAGAGGGACGGACACAGAATGGGGAGAGGGAGAGACACAGAGAATGGGGAGAGGGAGAGACACACAGAATGGGGAGAGGGAGAGACACACAGAATGGGGAGAGGGACGGACACACAGAATGGAGAGAGGGACGGACACACAGAATGGAGAGAGGGACGGACACAGAGAATGGGGAGAGGGACGGACACAGAGAATGGGGAGAGGGACGGACACAGAATGGGGAGAGGGACGGACACAGAGAATGGGGAGAGGGACGGACACAGAGAATGGGGAGAGGGACGGACACAGAAAGGGGAGAGGGACGGACACACAGAATGGGGAGAGGGACGGACACACAGAATGGGGGAGGGACGGACACAGAGAATGGGGAGAGGGACGGACACAGAATGGGGAGAGGGACGGACACACAGAATGGGGAGAGAGACGGACACACAGAATGGGGAGAGGGACGGACACAGAATGGGGAGAGGGACGGACACACAGAATGGGGAGAGAGACGGACACACAGCATGGGGAGAGGGACGGACACAGAATGGGGAGAGGGACGGACACACAGAATGGGGAGAGGGACGGACACACAGAATGGGGAGAGGGACGGACACACAGAATGGGGAGAGGGACGGACACACAGAATGGGGAGAGGGACGGACACAGAATGGTGAGAGGGAGAGACACAGAGAATGGGGAGAGAGACGGACACAGAATGGGGAGAGGGACGGACACAGAATGGGGAGAGGGACAGAGACACAGAATGGGGAGAGGGAGAGACACAGAGAATGGGGAGAGGGAGAGACACAGAGAATGGGGAGAGGGAGAGACACAGAGAATGGGGAGAGGGACGGATACACAGAATGGGGGAGAGGGAGGGACACAGAATGGGAAAGAGAGACAGAGATTGGGGGAGAGAGAGACAGAGATTGGGAGAGAGACCGAGACAGAGAATGGGGGGAGAGAAGGACAGAGAAGGGGAGAGAGGGACAGAGAAGGGGAGAGAGAGAGAGACACACACACAGAGAATGTGGGAGAGAGATACAGACACAGAGAATGGGGGAGATAGAGACACAGATAATAGGGGGAGAGACCTAGAGAATGGGGAGAGAGACAGAATGGGAAGGGTGGAACGAGAATGGAGGGGTGGGAACGAAAATGGAGGGATTGGGGGGGACGAGAATTGGGGTGTGTGTGTGAGGATGGGGGACAGAGAGTGGCGGAGAGACATAAAGAGGACATAAAGCGCAGTTGGTGATGTCATTTGTTTTATAAATATTTTTTTTAATGTGTCCCGGTTTTTACTTTTGTAAATCTTGTCACCCTACCTCTATACACACAAACACACATTGCAGGACCCACCTCTATACACACAAACACACACTGCAGCCCCCACCTCTGTACACACAAACACACACTGCACGGCCCACCTCTATACACACAAACACACACTGCAGAGCCCACCTGTGTACACACACACAAACACACTGCAGGGCCCACCTCTATACACACAAACACACACTGCAGGGCCCACCTCTGTACACACACACAAACACACTGCAGGGCCCACCTTTATACACACAAACACACACTGGAGCCAGGGTTACCACCTTCTATTGAAGGCTAACCCGGAGATAACATTTTTTAGATCTTTTTATTATATATTTATTTATCTTGCCTTTGGCTGTATCTTCCCCTCCAAATTCCATCAACATGGCTGCGCGACGTCACGTAATGCACATTGCCATAACAACGAGCCGCTCAGTGACATCACGCGGCATCAAGTTGACATGACTACGGGACGCATTATGGCGCCGAGGCATCAAGTGATGTCACATTGTCATGGCAACATGTCATCGCCTGATGTCAGTGTCTCATTGTCATGGCAACGGGTGCGTCACGAATGTGTTTTATAAATAATTTTTTAATGTGTCGCGGTTTTTCATTTTGAAAATCTGGTCACCCTATTGGATGTCCCAGAATAAAGAGAAAAACTCAACGGTGACCATGTGGTTCCTTAGTCTCCAGCCCTTTAATGTCACTGTGGGACACAGGGCCGGTCTGAGACAGGGAAATGCTGATGGGATTTCTGGGGTGCGCGGCTTGATGTCCATGGTCACTCACCCCAGTAGGGATGAGCTGGGGGAGGATATGTGAGAGGAACGGTGGTGAAGTTGTAGAGGGGAGGTATATACCTCCTGCTTTTGCAAACTATACCTGGCCCTACTAAGGGTTAAAGGTCCCGGGGGGGGTGGGGGGAGTTCTGCAAATGAAGCCAGGTGCAGATCACCTCTCCTTAATTAGGAGTGTAAGAAAGGTCAGGCTGGGTCAGTTCTCCCGTCCCCTTATATCAGCTAAGGCCAGGTCCCCGCTGTGGCGGACGCTGCAGGGACAAGAGCCGCCCCACAATGGGACCGGGCCCGCTGCGAGGGGGGGGGGTGATCGGAGCAGAGGGGGGAATCGGAGCAGAGGGGGTAATCGGATTGGCTGCCTTGCGTCATGTGACGCTGCATTCACCGAAACCACCAGCTCCTTGTAGCTCCGGCTGGCTGACGTGTCACAGCACTCAGTCAGCCACGCCGGAAGGAGCCAGCGGGGACATCCAGACCGGAGACAAGCAGCTGGTGGACCGCGGCCGCGCGCGCCGCCGGCCGCAGTGGGACCAAAGCCTAAGGCCTGGTCCCCACTGGCTACTGCAGCGCCCGCTGTGGCGGACGCTACAGGGACGAGAGCCCTCCCCTCAATGGCGCCTGGCCCGCTGCGAGGGGGGGCCGCAGCGCTGTGGCGAGAGTTGCTCCTGCGCTCAATAGAATTGAGAGCAGGACTCGCGACGAGCGCTAAGTAACGCCCCCTGTGGTTCAGCCGAGGGCGAACCTGCCTGGTGCGGTCATGGCCACGCCCTTTCCCCCCCCGGTCTCTCTTCCTGCAGCTCACTGCAGACCGGGGAATCGGCTGCACGCGCCGCCAGTCCCGCGGGCGCGCGTGCAGCGGAGGCACTGGGGCCTCAGCCTAAGAGAGCTGGATGCTACAGACAGGCACTGGCCTGCAACAGGTTTGGTTTATGATATCTGTGTTTTATTGTTTGGTAAGTGGGAAAGCCACCCAAAGATAGCTAGAGAATTGCTGTCTAGTTAATGCTCAGATAGAGCGAGGATTTATTTTGATTCTTTTGTTTGTCTTGATTTTGTCTGCTGGAGTGACAAAGAAAATAAAGCCTTTAAACCAGAGCTGGATGGTCCTGTGACTGTTATACTCTAAAAGACAGTGGGATTTAAGGTTCCCAGACAAAAAGGGTATTTTGTCATAGTGTATACCGGTATTACCCCTCTGGGCGTGTATGTGTATATCGTTATTACCCCTCTGGGCGTGTATGTGTATACCGGTATTACCTCTCTGGGCGTGTGTGTGTATACCGGTATTACCTCTCTGGGCGTGTATGTGTATATCAGTATTACCTCTCTGGGCGTGTAGGTGTATACCGGTATTACCTCTCTGGGTGTGTATGTGTATACCACTATTACCTCTCTGGGTGTGTATGTGTATACCGGTATTACCTCTCTGGGCGTGTATGTGTATACCGGTATTACCTCTCTGGGCGTGTATGTGTATACCGGTATTACCTCTCTGGGCGTGTATATGTATACCGGTATTACCTCTCTGGGCGTGTATATGTATACCGGTATTACCTCTCTGGGCGTGTATATGTATACCGGTATTACCTCTCTGGGCGTGTATGTGTATACCGGTATTACCTCTCTGGGCGTGAATGTGTATACCGTTATTACCTCTCTGGGCGTGTATATGTATACCGGTATTACCACTCTGGGTGTGTATATGTATACCGGTATCACCTCTCTGGGTGTGTATGTGTATACCGGTATTACCTCTCTGGGCGTGTATGTGTATACCGGTATTACCTCTCTGGGTGTGTATGGGTAGGGGGACCATTTGTCCCCCTTTTGCCGGGACAGTCCCGTTTTTTTGTATCCTGTACCGATTCCCTGTCTGTCCTGGATTTGTCCCGGGTTTTGGCCCCGGTATGCAGCGGTGAGTAGGATGCCGTGCGAGAGCAGGTAAGTTTTTTTT
The DNA here is from genome assembly GCF_040206685.1 of Ascaphus truei. Taxonomy (NCBI): domain Eukaryota; kingdom Metazoa; phylum Chordata; class Amphibia; order Anura; family Ascaphidae; genus Ascaphus; species Ascaphus truei. The sequence continues at coordinate 28,070,050 of NC_134493.1, read as the reverse complement.
CATGTTGAATGAATGGTTGCCAGGGGGCGGGACTTAGAATGCCAGCCGGGCCGCAGGGGATTGGCTGCAGGTCATAGAGTGCCGGGGGCGGGACTTCCGCTTCCTTCTGCAGAGTACACGTGTGTGTTTGTCTCTGCTCGCTCCTGGCTCCTCTGTCGGCTGCGCAGTGTCTCCCCCCCTCTGCCCGCCCGGGGTGATAGGTGGGTTTTTGTGCATTTGGCTCCTGTCCTGGCGCTCCCTCCCCCCCCCCCCCCCCCGGGTCCCCTTGGTGCGGGGGCGGGCAGTGGTGGCTGCGCGGTGTGTCCCCATTCTGCCCCGGGAACCCGTGGCTGCCCGCCCAGGGTGATAGGCTGGCCGCCGGGGGAGGGGGGGTGGCAGTTTGTACCTCTGCGTCCCAGCGCTCCCACCCCTCCCCCTTGGTGTGGGAGATGGGCGCGGGGGGGGGGTGCAGGGGGAGGCGGGGAGCCGCCTGCTCGTGGCTGCCTCTATCTGTACTCCACTGTTTGTGTGTGTGTGTATCAGTCTGTGTGTACCAGTGTGTGTGTGTGTGTGTACCAGTGTGTGTCAGTCTGTCAGTCTGTGTGTGTGTGTCAGTCTGTCAGTCTGTGTGTGTGTGTCAGTCTGTCAGTCTGTGTGT
>NC_134493.1:28016913-28066913 GCF_040206685.1 Ascaphus truei | reverse complement strand
AAACGGGAACCCACGGAGCTGTACAGTGAAGTTTTACCTTGCAATGTGTTGGTTGCCCCAGCAGAGAAAGGGTTCAAGGTTCAGCCCCACCTACAAATAAATCATGAATGGCCAAGTACAATTGATACACTTCGATTGTAAGCTCTTCGGGGCATGGACTCCTTTCTGGATAACATTTACGTATGAAGAACATATTTCTGTTATGTCTCGTGTTACTGCCATAAAGCGCTATGTACATGGATGTCACTATATAAAGCTATACATGACCTACATTTTCACCCCCACCTTCCCTACAAATGTAAGAACACAAAATGTATGGCTTGCCACTGTATGGGGGGCGCAGTCTCACATGGCAACCTTGAAAGACTAACATTTGTGATTTGGGGGTCCGAAAAATGTAATTTCAATGTAAAAGGAACCGTTTTAATAAGCGAAACTCCATTGGAGCACTGGTACACAAATCAGCAATGCCAACATGTCTGCAGTTTATCGGTTACCGTTTCCTCTCCCACAATTCCATGTGTTACTGACTAAACTGAGGGGCAGATTTGAGTGCTGTTTTATCCCTCTCCTGAGGGAATGTCTAAAATTGCTCATCACACACTGGGTGGTGATGTGCGTGCACCCGAGGCCTTCCTGTGGGGTCGTGCAAGTGCACCTTTCTCCCAATAATACGACTAAGGGCCTGTCCAGGGTGACGCTGAGCGGGCGCTCACGCTCGCCGCGATGAAACACATTGCTGCAATGTGTGTGGCCAGCGTGAGCGAGCACATGCACATACTTACCTGCTTGGCAAGACAACCAGATTTTATTTGGCTGCTCGCTGATGCGTCACGTGAGCGGCTCGCCCAATGAGGGTGAACCAGCTCCATGACGTAATGGCCGCGCCCCCCCCTCGAGCACGCAACCGGCTGGCCAGGAAACACCCAGCGCCTGACGTCACGGCACTTGAGCGGCAGCGAGCGCTCTCCCACCCTGCCCGCAGCCTAAACTGAGGTCTGCTACATCATTAGACCATTCAAGCTTCATCTCATTCTGTCTGCCATGTTTTCTATCCAAGGCAGGATAGTTTTTCAGAGGTACTTTCTCCTATGAAACATCCAAGGAAGCAATGTTTTAAGGGGATTACACCATTAACCTAGCGCACCTTAAAACACAGACTACTGCTATGTATACCGTTTAATACAATGTATTTTCATGATTTGTCTGTCATTTGGCAAATTTATATTCATTATTATTTTAAGAAAGCATTTATATGAAATGCAGTGCAATCCAATGACAGTAAGAATATGCTAGAGACCAACAGATCAAACATTTTCCTAATGGATAACAAAAGTAAATCAGCAGAAAACTAAAGTATTAGGTCTTCACCTAAATACAAGAAGCTGTTAGTTAGAGGTGTTCTGAGATTTCCAGCAACAGCAGCACATGGACAATGGTATTACTAGGTACCACAGCCTTCCACCTGTCTTCTGCACTACACTTCCTTCCATTACCTCCCATCTGGACCAGCTTGACAATATCAAGAAACCAGGTACATTGCCCCTTTAACAAATCCCAATGGAACCACTGTTAATGGAACCGGTTTTACGTCGTTTGAGAATAGGAGCCGTACATACTTGATTTGTATTGCAATGTTTCATAATTGACGAACTACCATACTAACGAGTTCACTAGGTGGACCATGAACTCTGGAATACAATTAACTGGTATTGCCTTAGTGAAACTATCCAAAAACACTTTCTCCAGCAGTTGTGTGTAGAAGGTCCTTGACTATGAAGATACCGATATAATGATTATTCTCAAACCTTTTAGGACAGTAAACCAACGTTATGTTTAGTGCAGAGATCATCATATTTACTTCGCTCTGCTCAACAATATTTTAAACAATTTTAGGTTGGCTTAATCCAGTGATCCTCTTCCCTCCATTAGTTGTTAGAAGAGCTACAGAAGAGAATGAGTTTACTCTGGTCAATAGGAGAGATGAGAAATACTCAATTACATTTTAAGAGGTTTATTGAATGATGACCAAAGTCCTTATTGACCATCAATGGCGCCAATCTCAATTTTTATAGAAAGATCTCTTCTTGAATTTGCAAGCTTGCCTTTAATCCTGGTGTTCATGGTTAAATCTGGTAATTGTTGAATCATTTTACATGACCTGGCCCTATCTTGCAACTGTGCCAGCACATCAAATAACTATTGGCAACAGATTTCACACCTAAATCTCCATTAGCCCAAAAAAGGGTTATTTATCAATTTTAAGGCTGTTTCTACATTTTTTTTGCGGAGCCCTGCAGCCTACCATAGAGGTATCAGACAGCATATAAAGTATGGTATTTACAGGTCAAATGTTAAGGGACACTTCAATTAGCCAAGCACAGAAGGGGTTTTAGCCTTCAGATATTTAGCTTGTGTGTATATGGTGTTGGATTAAAAACCACGCAATGTCTGATAACCAGCAATGTGAATAAAAGATAAAAACACTGAAAAAGTATTGATTCTCTTAAAACATTTATTTGGGCCAGTAAGAGGATAGATCATGCAACATCCCAATATTAATATATAAAAAAAAAATACATGAAATCTTAAGAATGGTAACTGATGCCACCAATTCAGAACCTGGTGTAATAGCCACACATTGTATCAAAATCCTCCAGAAACTGAACACCTGGACGTCAGCTGATCGCTTGTTCAGGATGTCAAAGTTTTTATTGGGAATGACAGTGGTAAATATAGATTACTGCAAGTCACAGAGAATGGGACAATTGGTCTCCCCTGCAATGATGAACACTGTGGCAAATGAGGAACGGATTTTGTTTTAATGTAAAATATCTACAGGATCACTATTAAATTACCAAACGTACCCACTGATCCCAGAGAAAGCCGCAATGCATTGCACGCTGTGCCAGCCCTGAGAACAGCCAACTCAAGGCATCGGTACTGTCCAGGCACGATAAACTACAGAGCAAAGAAACGGCATCTCTGAGCTCGCATTTCTAAGAACCCCTCCGCAATGCGTTGCAGGCCCCACAGGCAGCGAAAGGGTTAATCAAAAGTGTTGATATGTTTAAATGCAATAATAATAAAAAAAAATGATCAAAACATCGAAGGGGAAAAAAAAAAAAATATTGCTCTTTCCCCTCTACTTTCATTCTGGACACAGATTCATTTATTTAATCCTGATGTTTATTCTGTCTTGCTGCGAGAATTTCCTATCAGGGAGTTCAGATTGTCTGTCTGGGGAAATGCAAGATTGTGCGCAAAGACTGGAAACAGGCAGTGCCACTGCGGAAGGTTAGCCCATCAATACATTCCGAACTTGGTCATTCGTAGCCTTACAAATTAATTTATTTATTGGCAAATACAAAATCTTTGTCACAGAAATTACTATTGTGCAGGAACAAGGGAAGGTTTGCAAAGAAACACCTGGGAATTTTTTTTCAAATAAGATCTTCCATCCCGTAAAATATCTAAAAAAAAAAATGTTTCCTTAAATAGACAACTGCCGCAGGATTCCAGAATGGAGACGGTTTGTTTGATAAAAGGCAAAGTCCAAAAATGTCAAGGGTATGGGACTCGAAGCAAGTCTTCTGCCAATTACAAGTGGGGAATCTTGCATTCTGCATTAGCGCCTATACAACAGGTCGCTGTATTCCCCAGCTTTGTTACAACCGTACACACAACCTGTCAACCAGGTTATCACTCCTAACATCCTTGGGTAGAGGGCAATTTAAAGTGAGATTTGTCAATAGATCCGAGAGTGAGACATGCTCCAAACGTGGATTAACCTTACTAAAGACTTTATGGTACAAACACACACTTCTGCTGATGTCACCTTTCAACAAGTCAGACCATCATGATCCCCAACTTTTAGCTGTAACACTTCAGAGATCTGTGCTTGTATTATTTGAAAACGTCAGTGATGTACAACTAGCTATCACAGGCCAATGATTTTTGCTATAAAAATGTCAAAATCTGTACTACAGAATTTTGAATGACATCAAAGCCCACTCTCTGCAGACATTAACAGTGCTCTTTTATTGTACACAGCCACCTTGCTTTATTTTCAAAGAGCTTTCTGGAAAATGTGAACTTTTAAAAAAAAGGGAAAAAGAAAGTAATAAAGAAAAGTTATAAAGGGACTTGACGACTTTCAAGAACCACACTGTGTTAGAACTATTAAAAGCTAAAAACTCAAGGTGATTCTTATTTGAGAAGAATCAAAAATAGGAAAAATGTTTTGTTTTTTTTGGCAAAACAAAAATAAATTATAGTGGAATGACTGCAGAAAAACTGGAGTTAAAACTGATCAACACCACCCAATCAAGGGGCACTAAAAGTAAATCAACAGCTCCTGAAACAGCTAGTAAATGAAAAGTTGAGGGGGGGGGGGGGGGGGTGGGAGGGGAACTAGAACAAATTTGCACTTTATCCTGGTTGTAAACTGCACAAAAATCTCACTTTTACAACTATTGAACTGAAACTGCGTACTGGATTTATCACTATAGTATACGTTTCGTATGTAAAAAATTCTTTATACATAGTCATAAAAAACAGGGAAGGCAAGACGCGGAAATCGAATCAGCTGGTTTCTTGCTGTTGATTAAGCCCCATTGTGGTCGGAGGGGCTAGCAATTCCTCTGGGTTGCTGGCCCCTCCAGCAGCAAAAAGGGGTCGTTCTGTATATAAAAGTAGTGTTTCTGACTCTGCTTCAGGCATCTTGCACCTTTACTCGGGGTAAAGGATCGTTCTGTCCGACCGATGTAGGAGGACGGCCACTGGTCGCAATCTTTGCCAATTACGCCGGCAAACTCAGCTTCTTGCCCTTTAGTACTGCAACGACAAAGAGTTACACAATATATGGGGTTTGTCAAGAATAGGTCACAGAAAGTGAAAAATGACCGTTAATGATTTTACAAATAAAATATCAGAAAGATCGTTCACAATTTTCTGCGCTCCAATTTCCCCCCTACCCAGGCCGGGCATTGGGGGGGGGGGGAATGAGCGAGTAGTCATTTTTTGGCTGGACTTTTTCCAATTACTCTGAAAGCTCACATTTCAGAAATATTTATTTTTGTTAACTGAACCGGGGGTCCCATGGAGTTGATCAATGGTCTGGCCTTCAGGGACCACCCCGGGTCCTCCTGAGCAGATTTTTACACCGGATAAGGACACTTGCCCGGTTGGCACAGAACAGCGGCGGGGTCAAGGCTCGTTCTAGCTGCAACGTCATTCTGTCAGACAAGTGAAGAATACATCTTAATAAGCAGAATACAATGGAAGAGCCTTACCTTTTGTAAAATACAAGTAGAAGAAGTCACAGTAGAGGATGGTCTGCACCACCCCAGCTACTATTGCGATTAGATCAAAGAAGCCCTCAAAAGAGTAACGCCAAATCCAGTTGAAGAGATACAAGGTACGGTACAGGCCCAGGAAGAACAGGTAATGAGTGGTGATTGTCTCTGCTTCACCTGTTTTACTGATCATAAAAAGCTGGGGCAAGATCGCCACAGACTCCAGGTAGATGGAGAAGGTCCATAGGATCTGTAGGGTGGGAGAACAAGTTATTTAAACATAGGTTGTCATTACGGCAGAACTGTATGTTTGGGACCTCACCTGTAAAAAAAAAAAAAAAAAAAACTTGCCATAATATACTTGACTACACTGGGTATTTGTATTTAAATACAGCACACTTGCTCAGTCGTTAGAGAATTAAAAGCAGATTCATCCACAAGGACTGGAATATGTATGGTGTTGTGTTATATGCCAAAATGTGGCTGTATATGCAATATCCCTAGTGGCAAGCAGCCGTATAATGGGTTGATTATATGTAGGAGATATCTCTTCAGGAATCCCCACGGTGGCACCAAACAAGACAAAATGCAGTAACGCTGGAGATTTAAGAGACAGCAAACAGAATTAAATTACAAATAAACAGTACCACTTTACTGTTAAAAGGTCCCTACAGGATGAAAATTAATATGCTGCAAACCAAGACCATTATTTTCATTCTGTAGGTCCCTTTAACACAATTTAAATAAAATTATTACTTATCTGAAGGGCCTGCAAATTGTTAAAGGTACATTTTCTTGTGCAGGTAAAAAAAAAATATTCTTGGTAGTTATTAACCTGGGATTATCTGCTTTTCGCACGTGTTGCATCTATGAAGCTTTACCTTAAATGGGAGGGGAAGATGTTTCACACCTAAATGTTTGCATTGCATCCAGATGAGAAGTCTTAATATACTTCCAATACATGCAGCTTTTCCTTTTCTTTTTTTCTTACATGATTGGAACCAGGGGGCCATTCAAAACTGAACCGTGCTATTTTCAGCACCAGAGACCCCCGGTTCCAGAGATACGAACTGGGGAAGTTACAGGTATTACTTCCAGTTTATTTAAATTGATTTATATGGCCGTCTAATGGGAAGCCTCAACCGATGATTTGGCAGCTTCCTATTGGCTCAAGATTTGGCAGCCAAGTGGTTTCCCACAAGGGAGATGTAAACCCGGTAACTTCAACGGTAAGTGACGTTTGACTCAGGGGGACCCACGGACCTAAAAAGCAGCAGTACCATGACATAAAATGTTAATTTCAGCTCCGGCCCCCCCTGGTTTCCAAGATCCATACCAGTAAGAGTGGTGCCCAGTATTTAAATCCCCAGCATCACACAGGCCCACAGAAAGCTTTGTATTGGCCAGTGTGATGCTTGATATTACCACTATTTTGCACTGTTTTTACCGGTAGGTATCCCAGGAACCAGGGGGTTTCCAAAGCTGAAGAGAATACATTTCAGCTTTGGGGATCCCCTCGCGTAGATGGGTAGATATAATATATGTAAAGCGGGAGCAGTTGCTTTAGAAGTTGCCAAAATCTTGTCAAGTTTTGTGTGTTGCCCACCCTAACGTTCCTCTAACTCCCAATTATAGGCAAGTACATAATGTATGGTGTTTGAAAGGACCAAGAGGGAACCAGAGACCAGACCTGATTGTGAGCAATGTGACTGTATGAACACAGTACCATTTTACTGGAGTAATCATCACCCAAGTAGAAGGAGCTGCGGCTGGAACGGTGCAGCCAGTCACACCGTAACTTGGGGACGAGGGGGGGTATCCCCAGCTAGAAATGCACCTTTAAAAAAAAAACGGACAAACCTCTAGAGGGGAGAAATCGTGATTCACAAGGACGGACAATCCACCAACAGGAACTACAAGGAACTCCACTCGGAACGTGTCATGGTTGCCATCGTAGGTAGCCTTGAATTTCATGTATATCAGGTAGACTGTTGCATAGGAGCATGCGATATAGATCACCTGAAATAATAAATAGTGCAGGATTTAAAGCCGCAATCCTCCAGAAACGTATACAAGTTTCACTCATGTCAGCATCTTGAACACTGCGCATGTCCAGCCCCCACCACCCCCCCAATAAGAAAAAATACCACCACCAAAAGATTTCCTTAATTTAGTTTCTGAGGTTACCCTCATAACCTGTAATATTTCTAATGCTTATAATCCCCTGAATAGAGCATCACATTTTAAAATTAAAAAACAGTATTTGAAAGGGCAAGAAGATCCAACGTCAAATTATCTAATACAAAATGGCGGGAGACTGCTGCGTTAACGTCTGTGTACATATTGTCTTTTTGTTCCGATTTATCGTGTGCAGCATTCAGCAAAGGATGGAGTATTTCCATGGGATGCTACGAAAGAAAACAACCAGTAGCCAACTAGAACATTTGCAGAAGATGGAAACGGTATTTACCCGTAAAGTTGTTTATTGTGATAGCCAAGTTCATCAAGTAACTGCAGATTTCTACTCCTGAGTTTATTGCAAAATACTCAAGAGCCCATCTAACAGGATGAGACCGGTACCCCAACACCATACAGTATCCCATCAGCTGTAATCTACTGCATTCAACCCAGTGCCCAGCTAAGCTTGGGCCATATACAGAACCAGCTGTACCACTTAAAAACATTCACCCTCATTTTAAATTTGGCCTCTACATTATGAAGCATGGTGGGGGGGGGAGGGGGGCGGTAGGTAGGTTCACAATACATTTTTACCCATTACAGAAAAGAAAACATGAATGCTAAAAAAACAAAAATCATACTAATTTCAGGGGATGGGAAAAAAAACAAACTTAAATTTAAGGAAAAGGTAGGAAAAGGCTCAATTATCTAAGAAATGTTATGTTCCTCTAGGTCAGGCCTGCACAACATGCGGCCCGCGATGAATCCGGCCGGGAGACAAAGTAATTAATTAAAAAAAAAAAAAAGTTTAAAAAAATGGCGCCGATTCCTTGCGGTCCCGGCGCGCATGCGCAGCGCCCGCTCCCCCCCCCCCCCACTCGCAACGTGGGATGGAGAGGAATCCTCTGCAGCCGCTCCCCCCCCTGCTCCCAACGTGGGGCGGAGGGGGAAGCAACACGCAGCTCCTCTGCAGCCGCTCCCCCCCCTGCTCCCAACGTGGGGCGGAGGGGAAAGCAACACGCAGCTCCTCTGCAGCCGCTCCCCCCCCTGCTCCCAACGTGGGGCGGAGGGGGAAGCAACACGCAGCTCCTCTGCAGCCGCTCCCCCCCCTGCTCCCAACGTGGGGCAGAGGGGAAAGCAACACGCAGCTCCTCTGCAGCCGCTCCCCCCCCTGCTCCCAACGTGGGGCGGAGGGGGAAGCAACACGCAGCTCCTCTGCAGCCGCTCCCCCCCCCTGCTCCCAACGTGGGGCGGAGGGGAAAGCAACACGCAGCTCCTCTGCAGCCGCTCCCCCCCCTGCTCCCAACGTGGGGCGGAGGGGGAAGCAACACGCAGCTCCTCTGCGGGCCCGCTCCCCCCCCCTGCTCCCAACGTGGGGCGGAGGGGGAAGCAACACGCAGCTCCTCTGCAGCCGCTCCCCCCCCTGCTCCCAACGTGGGGCGGAGGGGAAAGCAACACGCAGCTCCTCTGCAGCCGCTCCCCCCCCCTGCTCCCAACGTGGGGCGGAGGGGGAAGCAACACGCAGCTCCTCTGCAGCCGCTCCCCCCCCTGCTCCCAACGTGGGGCGGAGGGGGAAGCAACACGCAGCTCCTCTGCAGCCGCTCCCCCCCCTTGCTCCCAACGTGGGGCGGAGGGGAAAGCAACACGCAGCTCCTCTGCAGCCGCTCCCCCCCCTGCTCCCAACGTGGGGCGGAGGGGGAAGCAACACGCAGCTCCTCTGCGGGCCCGCTCCCCCCCCCTGCTCCCAACGTGGGGCGGAGGGGGAAGCAACACGCAGCTCCTCTGCAGCCGCTCCCCCCCCTGCTCCCAACGTGGGGCGGAGGGGAAAGCAACACGCAGCTCCTCTGCAGCCGCTCCCCCCCCCTGCTCCCAACGTGGGGCGGAGGGGGAAGCAACACGCAGCTCCTCTGCAGCCGCTCCCCCCCCCTGCTCCCAACGTGGGGCGGAGGGGGAAGCAACACGCAGCTCCTCTGCAGCCGCTCCCCCCCCCTGCTCCCAACGTGGGGCGGAGGGGAAAGCAACACGCAGCTCCTCTGCAGCCGCTCCCCCCCCTGCTCCCAACGTGGGGCGGAGGGGGAAGCAACACGCAGCTCCTCTGCGGGCCCGCTCCCCCCCCCCCTGCTCCCAACGTGGGGCGGAGGGGGAAGCAACACGCAGCTCCTCTGCAGCCGCTCCCCCCCCCCTGCTCCCAACGTGGGGCGGAGGGGAAAGCAACACGCAGCTCCTCTGCAGCCGCTCCCCCCCCCTGCTCCCAACGTGGGGCGGAGGGGGAAGCAACACGCAGCTCCTCTGCAGCCGCTCCCCCCCCTGCTCCCAACGTGGGGCGGAGGGGGAAGCAACACGCAGCTCCTCTGCAGCCGCTCCCCCCCCTTGCTCCCAACGTGGGGCGGAGGGGAAAGCAACACGCAGCTCCTCTGCAGCCGCTCCCCCCCCTGCTCCCAACGTGGGGCGGAGGGGGAAGCAACACGCAGCTCCTCTGCGGGCCCGCTCCCCCCCCCTGCTCCCAACGTGGGGCGGAGGGGGAAGCAACACGCAGCTCCTCTGCAGCCGCTCCCCCCCCCCTGCTCCCAACGTGGGGCGGAGGGGAAAGCAACACGCAGCTCCTCTGCAGCCGCTCCCCCCCCCTGCTCCCAACGTGGGGCGGAGGGGGAAGCAACACGCAGCTCCTCTGCAGCCGCTCCCCCCCCTGCTCCCAACGTGGGGCGGAGGGGGAAGCAACACGCAGCTCCTCTGCAGCCGCTCCCCCCCCTTGCTCCCAACGTGGGGCGGAGGGGAAAGCAACACGCAGCTCCTCTGCAGCCGCTCCCCCCCCTGCTCCCAACGTGGGGCGGAGGGGGAAGCAACACGCAGCTCCTCTGCGGGCCCGCTCCCCCCCCCTGCTCCCAACGTGGGGCGGAGGGGGAAGCAACACGCAGCTCCTCTGCAGCCGCTCCCCCCCCTGCTCCCAACGTGGGGCGGAGGGGAAAGCAACACGCAGCTCCTCTGCAGCCGCTCCCCCCCCCTGCTCCCAACGTGGGGCGGAGGGGGAAGCAACACGCAGCTCCTCTGCAGCCGCTCCCCCCCCTGCTCCCAACGTGGGGCGGAGGGGGAAGCAACACGCAGCTCCTCTGCAGCCGCTCCCCCCCCCTGCTCCCAACGTGGGGCGGAGGGGAAAGCAACACGCAGCTCCTCTGCAGCCGCTCCCCCCCCTGCTCCCAACGTGGGGCGGAGGGGGAAGCAACACGCAGCTCCTCTGCGGGCCCGCTCCCCCCCCCCCTGCTCCCAACGTGGGGCGGAGGGGGAAGCAACACGCAGCTCCTCTGCAGCCGCTCCCCCCCCCCTGCTCCCAACGAGGGGCGGAGGGGGAAGCAACACGCAGCTCCTCTGCAGCCGCTCCCCCCCCCTGCTCCCAACGAGGGGCGGAGGGGAAAGCAACACGCAGCTCCTCTGCAGCCGCTCCCCCCCCTGCTCCCAACGTGGGGCGGAGGGGAAAGCAACACGCAGCTCCTCTGCGGGCCCGCTCCCCCCCCCCCTGCTCCCAACGTGGGGCGGAGGGGAAAGCAACACGCAGCTCCTCTGCAGCCGCTCCCCCCCCTGCTCCCAACGTGGGGCGGAGGGGGAAGCAACACGCAGCTCCTCTGCGGGCCCGCTCCCCCCCCCTGCTCCCAACGTGGGGCGGAGGGGGAAGCAACACGCAGCTCCTCTGCAGCCGCTCCCCCCCCTGCTCCCAACGTGGGGCGGAGGGGGAAGCAACACGCAGCTCCTCTGCGGGCCCGCTCCCCCCCCCCTGCTCCCAACGTGGGGCGGAGGGGAAAGCAACACGCAGCTCCTCTGCAGCCGCTCCCCCCCCCTGCTCCCAACGTGGGGCGGAGGGGAAAGCAACACGCAGCTCCTCTGCAGCCGCTCCCCCCCCTGCTCCCAACGTGGGGCGGAGGGGGAAGCAACACGCAGCTCCTCTGCGGGCCCGCTCCCCCCCCCCCTGCTCCCAACGTGGGGCGGAGGGGGAAGCAACACGCAGCTCCTCTGCAGCCGCTCCCCCCCCTGCTCCCAACGTGGGGCGGAGGGGGAAGCAACACGCAGCTCCTCTGCAGCCGCTCCCCCCCCTGCTCCCAACGTGGGGCGGAGGGGGAAGCAACACGCAGCTCCTCTGCGGGCCCGCTCCCCCCCCCCTGCTCCCAACGTGGGGCGGAGGGGAAAGCAACACGCAGCTCCTCTGCAGCCGCTCCCCCCCCCTGCTCCCAACGTGGGGCGGAGGGGAAAGCAACACGCAGCTCCTCTGCAGCCGCTCCCCCCCCTGCTCCCAACGTGGGGCGGAGGGGGAAGCAACACGCAGCTCCTCTGCGGGCCCGCTCCCCCCCCCCTGCTCCCAACGTGGGGCGGAGGGGAAAGCAACACGCAGCTCCTCTGCAGCCGCTCCCCCCCCTGCTCCCAACGTGGGGCGGAGGGGGAAGCAACACGCAGCTCCTCTGCGGGCCCGCTCCCCCCCCCTGCTCCCAACGTGGGGCGGAGGGGGAAGCAACACGCAGCTCCTCTGCAGCCGCTCCCCCCCCTGCTCCCAACGTGGGGCGGAGGGGGAAGCAACACGCAGCTCCTCTGCGGGCCCGCTCCCCCCCCCCTGCTCCCAACGTGGGGCGGAGGGGAAAGCAACACGCAGCTCCTCTGCAGCCGCTCCCCCCCCCTGCTCCCAACGTGGGGCGGAGGGGAAAGCAACACGCAGCTCCTCTGCAGCCGCTCCCCCCCCTGCTCCCAACGTGGGGCGGAGGGGGAAGCAACACGCAGCTCCTCTGCGGGCCCGCTCCCCCCCCCCCTGCTCCCAACGTGGGGCGGAGGGGGAAGCAACACGCAGCTCCTCTGCAGCCGCTCCCCCCCCTGCTCCCAACGTGGGGCGGAGGGGAAAGCAACACGCAGCTCCTCTGCAGCCGCTCCCCCCCCTGCTCCCAACGTGGGGCGGAGGGGGAAGCAACACGCAGCTCCTCTGCGGGCCCGCTCCCCCCCCCCTGCTCCCAACGTGGGGCGGAAGGGGGAAGCAACACGCAGCTCCTCTGCGGGCCCGCTCCCCCCCCTGCTCCCAACGTGGGGCGGAGGGGGAAGCAACACGCAGCTCCTCTGCAGGCCCGCTCCCCCCCCCCTGCTCCCAACGTGGGGCGGAGGGGGAAGTAATAATTAATAAGTATTTCAGCTCCTCCTGCGGCCTGCTTCTCACCGCGGCCAGCTTCCCGCGTCCCCCACGAGCTCACCTCCCGTGCCCTCCTCCCCCCAGCCCCCGCCCTCAAGCCCACCTCCCATCCCGGCAGCTGCCGCAGGGATATCGGGGGCAGGAGGGGAAAGCGTCCGGCGGCAACCTGCACCCACCCGGTCAAGGTAAGTCACTGTCTCCCACCCACCCACCGTTAGTCACTGTCTCCCACCCACCCACCCACCGTTAGTCACTGTCTCCCACCCACCCACCGTTAGTCACTGTCTCCCACCCACCGTAAGTCACTGTCTCCCACCCACCCACCGTTAGTCACTGTCAACCGTTAGTCACTGTCTCCCACCCACCCACCGTTAGTCACTGTCTCCCACCCACCCACCGTTAGTCACTGTCTCCCACCCACCCACCGTTAGTCACTGTCTCCCACCCACCGTTAGTCACTGTCTCCCACCCACCGTTAGTCACTGTCTCCCACCCACCCAGTCACTGTCTCCCACCCACCCAGTCACTGTCTCCCACCCACCCAGTCACTGTCTCCCACCCACCCAGTCACTGTCTCCCACCCACCCAGTCACTGTCTCCCACCCACCCAGTCACTGTCTCCCACCCACCCACCGTCATTCACCCAAGGGGGGAGAGTGATGTGAGGTGCAAGGGGAGAGAGTGATGTGAGGTGCAAGGGGAGAGAGTGATGTGAGCTGCAAGGGGGGGGAGAGTGATGTGAGCTGCAAGGGGGGGGGAGAGTGATGTGAGCTGCAAGGGGGGGGGAGAGTGATGTGAGCTGCAAGGGGGGGGAGAGTGATGTGAGCTGCAAGGGGGGGGAGAGTGATGTGAGCTGCAAGGGGGGGGAGAGTGATGTGAGCTGCAAGGGGGGGGAGAGTGATGTGAGCTGCAAGGGGGGGGAGAGTGATGTGAGCTGCAAGGGGGGGGAGAGTGATGTGAGCTGCAAGGGGGGGAGAGTGATGTGAGCTGCAAGGGGGGGAGAGTGATGTGAGCTGCAAGGGGGGAGAGTGATGTGAGCTGCAAGGGGGGAGAGTGATGTGAGCTGCAAGGGGGGAGAGTGATGTGAGCTGCAAGGGGGGAGAGTGATGTGAGCTGCAAGGGGGGAGAGTGATGTGAGCTGCAAGGGGGGAGAGTGATGTGAGCTGCAAGGGGGGAGAGTGATGTGAACTGCAAGGGGGGAGAGTGATGTGAGCTGCAAGGGGGGAGAGTGATGTGAGCTGCAAGGGGGGAGAGTGATGTGAGCTGCAAGGGGGGAGAGTGATGTGAGCTGCAAGGGGGGAGAGTGATGTGAGCTGCAAGGGGGGAGAGTGATGTGAGCTGCAAGGGGGGAGAGTGATGTGAGCTGCAAGGGGGGAGAGTGATGTGAGCTGCAAGGGGGGAGAGTGATGTGAGCTGCAAGGGGGGAGAGTGATGTGAGCTGCAAGGGGGGAGAGTGATGTGAGCTGCAAGGGGGGAGAGTGATGTGAGCTGCAAGGGGGGAGAGTGATGTGAGCTGCAAGGGGGGGAGAGTGATGTGAGCTGCAAGGGGGGGAGAGTGATGAGCTGCAAGGGGGGGAGAGTGATGTGAGCTGCAAGGGGGGGAGAGTGATGTGAGCTGCAAGGGGGGGAGAGTGATGTGAGCTGCAAGGGGGGAGAGGGATGTGAGCTGCAAGCGGGGAGAGGGATGTGAGCTGCAAGCGGGGAGAGGGATGTGAGCTGCAAGGGGGGAGAGGGATGTGAGCTGTAAGGAGGGAGAGGGATGTGAGCTGCAAGGGGGAGAGGGATGTGAGCTGCAAGGGGGAGAGGGATGTGAGCTGCAAGGGGGAAAGGGATGTGAGCTGCAAGGGGGAAAGGGATGTGAAGTGCAGGGGGGGTGGGATGTGTGTGGTGTGCAGGGGGGTATTGTGTGTTTGATGTGGAGGGGGGGTATTGTGTGTGGGTGAGGGGAAGAGATGGGGGTATGAGAGATAGATGGGGAGTATCGCAAAGGTTGATAGTGTTGGGTTCTGGGGGAGATATGAGGTTGATGATGAAGGGTGCTGGGGGAGATATGAGGATGATGATGAGGGGTGCTGGGGGAGATATGATGATGATGATAGGTGCTGGAGGAGAGATGATGATGATGATGATTTTACCCGTGCGGCCCAATTTTTTTTTCCGTGGAGCAGTTCGGCCCTTCGCACTTTACGAGTTGTGCAGGCCTGCTCTAGGTGGTCCTCGCTTATCCGCCGGAACGCATCCGGCAAACCGCCGTCGGATAACAGACCGTCGGATTGCGGGTCCCATGTTAATCCGCGTTGGATAAGCGGCGCCGACGTCGTATAATGCATCCAACAGACTGCTTAACGCGGTGTCGGATAACCCGTTTGACGGAAAATGGACCGTCGGATACCGAGGATCACCTGTACTGTGACAGAGCTGGAATTTAAATGGAAGAAAGACACTTCTGTATCAACTTTCAACCAGTATAACCGCTCAATAAAAGGTCTATTGAAAAGCGAAAGATAAACTATAGTCACAGAATTATTTTTCAATTCTGTGCAAGTGCAAATTTTAGAAGTGACAGAAGTTTAACTGTCGGGTCCATTTCTCACATCGTTGTGCTATCCGGGACCTACAAATTATTACTTTGAAGACACTCACTAGATGAGAACATCTAATTCCTATCCAGTAACAACGAGACTTGTATGTTAATGTCCCTAATGAAGGTCAACAAGATAAAAAGGATTGGGATGATGCCATAAATTATTACCCGTTTGTTGAAGTTCAACCTTTTTAATGGACCTAGAAGATCCTACATGATCGTTCTTCAGACAACTGTACACGAGCACTTCTCTGGGACAGAATAGATATTTGCATTCTGCACCACAGCCTACCTGATTCTTTAGACATATATAAAAATAAGATGCCATCTCTGCTCAAACATTTGCCAACTCTTGCATGGAAATGTAACCGTGAAGACTTGCTGGTACGGTACCTTCATAGATGAGTTGTAGAATGAAATGTACGCTGTGAGGAGGTCCAGGTAGCGGGTGGTGAACACCATTGCAAAGAGCAGCTGACTCTTCCCAGAAATTCCTGCAAACAGACAGACACGAGCAATAAGATGCTGCAACAATAACTGGACAAACAAGGACATTCACACTTGCACTGAACTCGCTCATGTCATGGAGACACTAGCCTTTGAATGCAGGGAGACCGGAAGCACTTGGGCTATTGATGCCCGATTTCCGGTATGCGAGTCCAGACGTTGGGCAGCGATAGACCTTCCTTCTCGTGCCAGAGCCACAGGTACTATACAAGGCCCCTTGTTTGTACTGCACCCTTCTCCTGCTCGTAGGGCACCATGGATGTGAGGGGAAGTGGATGATACTCCACTCCCATTGCACCCACACAATTTCCTAAAAAGACTAGCATGGGCTCCCTCGATGTACCCAAGCAATGCCAGGTGCTTATGTGCATTTCTGCCTCAACACGGTGATAAACTGTTGCCTATTCTAGTTCCACTCCCATGTTCGAAAGGATTTCTCTTCTTTACATTTCCTATTATCCTGAGCACCCGTCATGAAATGATCACCTTCTAGTTTCATGCTCATGTACTGACTTTAAAGCAGCTGGGGGGAAAAGGTGCACTCACCCGACTCTTGCTCAAATGCCTCGGGTGCATGCCCGTCGCCGGCGAGATCAATATCAAAGTCGGATGTCCTGCAGTAGTAGGGAAAAAAATCGGCACTGCAGGGGGCTTTTTCAAAGGGGAAAAATCATTTCATGGACGATGTTTCCGACCTTTGGCCGAGTTACGGACCGAAACGTCGCCCATTAAATGATTTTTCACTTTTGAAACCGCCCTCTGCAGTGTCGCTTCTTCCTTCTACCGCAGGACATCCGACTGAAATGGACTTAAAAGTAGAAACCCGTCCCTGCTGTGGGGGTTACCATGGTAACCTATAGACGCACAGGGCTCTGGGAAGAGCACCATTTTCCCCTCCAAGACTTTCATATTACAAACGCTTACATCTCCTGAAGGGAGCACCGCATTTTACAAATAAAAAAACAGCGTTGAAAAGGGCAATTAAAAAAAAAAAACAATGCAAAAAAGGCACTCGTCTCGGACTGCAGCTTTTATTTTGTCTTGGTGCAAGCGACATGCTCTACTTCTCTCTCCCCTTCTATGCAGAAATAAAGGCCAGTTGTGCGCACATTTCCTAGGTCCAACTGTATGCAGAATTCCAACTCCATCAATTGGGCGTTAAAAGCCAATTAAAAACACATACCCAACTGCAATGGCCCCAAGCTGAATAAAACCATTAATACAACTATTATAAATGGCAGGTCGTTAAGCATCCTGAAGAATGAAACCCAAGAGAGATTATTTTTTGTTAAACGTACGTATTGTTGGTAACTGTCATGGTAAGTAATGACACGATGGTATACTATGCATCAACTACATGTAAACTGCCCTTTTGAAATATTTAAAACAGAAGATAAAAATTCCCTGCAGCAAAGCACCTTCATGCAATTCTGCAAACACTGTACAGGCATACCCCGCATTAACGTACACAATGGGTGCAGAGCATGTATGTAAAGTGAAAATGTACTTAAAGTGAAGCACCACCTTTTTCCCACTTATCGATGAATGTACTGTACTGAAATTGTCAGATACGGGCATAACTGATGTAAATAACGCATGTGTAGCAGTCTCTATAGTCTCCCCGCTTGCGCACAGCTTCGGTACAGGTAGGGAGCCGGTATTGCTGTTCAGGACGTGCTGACAGGCGCATGCGTGAGCTGCCGTTTGCCTATTGGGCGATTATGTCCTTACTCACGAGTGTACTTAGAGTGAGTGTCCTTAAACTGGGGTATGCCTGTATTCTACATTCACTTAACTCAGGGCCACATATATATATATATATATTAAAAAAAAAATTCCACTAATTCACCTTACAAATGTTCTTTGCAAATATGCAATATAATGTAGTGCTCAAACCTGGAGGGAGTCTCATAGCAACTCAGGCCAGCGCTCAGTTATGGATTGGTGACAAGTTAGTGATCCATTAACTGCAAAGGATGTTTTCATGAAATCAAAAAGCAGGACAGCGAAGTTACAGTATAAAGCAAAACTCCAGCACAAGGAAAGACACCTGAGAACATAACGAAGCCCCTTTATAATTGGGTCAGATAGGATTCCCAATTCATTTACATGACTGCCTGTGGGGCAAACATGGTATTGGATATTAGCTTTTAAAGCAGCAATCCCCTGTAATTAGCCTCCCCCTTATTTATTTTATAGGGTTGGAACTGGGCGTCCTCCTGAGCGGAACCGCACTATTTTAAGCTGGGGACGCCCGTGATTCATGAGAAACTTAGCAGTTAAATTACTGGAATTTAAATTGCTGTCCAATAGGAAGCAGCAACAGATGATGTTGCTGCTTCCTATTTGCCAGCCATTTTGTTTCCCCAGGAGAAAGATCTAAATCTGGTAAATTCACGAGTAAGTAGCTTGTGAACCAAGGGGCCCACAGAGATGAAAATAGTGGGGTTCAGCACGGGCTCCCAGCATGCAGAGGGACCGCTCTGGGCCTGAAGAACCTATCGTACATTAACATGAATTCTACACCACAGAATTTTGTTTTACAATTGGGAACTGCAGACAGGAGAATGGTTACTAAAGCCTGATGGCGATTATACCATCACTGCAGAGGGATAGAACTTCTGCTTGCACAAAGATGGTAAAATGACCCGCACACACCTCAAGCACAGCGTAAAGCTGGACCTGGGAGGCAAGCTCAAGTGTAAATACATGGGCATATTGGGAGTATACGGCCCCATTCACACAGCGCACTTCGCGACACTGTGTGCGCGATGTGTGATCATCCCCAGCAGTTCGAATAATCCGACATAGGGCAACATGCGGAGAGCGGGGGGCGTTCGAGAGGGGGCTGTGTCACAGGCATTGTAAAATCACAGAAACATAACATAATATTGTGTGTGGAGCAGGGAGTATCTGGTTAATTTCAGCAGCCAGTGCATTGATTGGCTGCTGAAATTGACGTCACGCTGCTGCAGCCGAAGATCAGTTACAAAAGACTCCCGCGACTGCAGTAGCGTTGTCGCTGTACTTTGCAGCCAATGGTAGTTTCAATACTGAACACAACCATTGGCCGCCAAGAGTCTGTGACGAATGCGCGTGCGTGAACACGTCACGAAGTGCGCTGTGTGAAAGGGGCCTAAGAAAAGCAGACATTGATAAGGAAGCGATACCACTATACTGATTATCACCATCACTAAACCACCAAGCAGATCTAATGGCAAACAATTAAACATGTATATCCCAGGAGAAAGGAAGCAGACGTAGATTTACAAAAAGACTGACGCTAGAATGAGTCAAACTTTAGGGTGGAGATTAAGGCCACGCTCATGGTGGGGGCGTTGCTGTGTGCGCGCGCACTTTCGGGACACTTACCTGATTTGCTATTGCAATTCCTCAAGTGACCGCGGCGCTGCGCGCGTCGACCCTGCTGCATTTTGCCGAGACAAGTCAATTTGCGATTTCAGGCTGCAGTCGCGTGACGTCAGCTGATTCAGCCAATGAGGGCGAACCAGCTTTGTGACGCGTTCGCCACGCCCCCAATCGCCTCCCCAATCTCCTGCAGCTTAGTGCATACATCGTGGGGGCTGCAGGAGTGCACGCACGGTAGCGAGCGCCCGCGCTGCCATGAGCTTGGCCTAAATGTTGCAAGCAAGCAAAAACAAATAAGAAAGCATGTGCAAACTGCGCTGAAAGTGTTTCAGATGCATGGAACAGCCTCCCTGTAGAAATGGTTGCAGCAAATTTGGAAAAAGGATGAAACAATCAAATCAAACTGAACACCAAGCTGTGATAACGTGATACAAGGAATAATGCAAGTTGGTTCTAAATTAGTTTTTTAAAAAAAGTGAAATCTCTTATGTGACCCCCTGAACATGTCACTGGAATTACTTCACTTGGTCCTAGGAGGCAGTCTAACAGTGCAAAGATTGGGTGCAGGGCTAACTTTAAATGTATGGTATGCCAGGTGCCCAGTATTGAACCAGACTGTCCTGTATTTGGACTCTGTCCAGTAAAAAAAAATTAGAGGTAACACTGGACATGTATGTGTATACCGGTATTACCTCTCTGGACATAGTGACCTGACCGGCTTGGGGGGCCGCGGGATTTCCCAGAGCAGGGAGGGAGCAGGGCTGTTGCTAATGGGCTGGGCAGTTTCTGCCATCCCGATTGGCTGCTGCTGGGTAATGTAGCCAATCAGGAGGAGTTGTCAGGATCCTGAGGGTGGGGCCAAAGAGAGGAGGAAAACAGCACAATGGGATGAGCGGAGAGAGGTGTGTGTCTCTCTTGAGCACGTGTGTGCGCGCGTCTTGCACTTTTCACCTTGTGTCCAATATTTTTGGAAAAGACACCTGGCAACCCAATTGGTATGTCTGCTAAAAGCCAAACAAACATTAGCATTGCAGCGACTCGGTTGATAAAATGTGCAAGGAGGTCAGGCCTGGGGTGATATAGGTATTGTATTTCCATTCATAATCAGTTCTGTCAACTTCGGCAATTTATGCATCCCAATAATTTATTAGAGCGGTTAAAGAACATGACTTGTTACAATACCTCACTAAAACTCTTACATTTTACAGTATACTTCCAAACCTATAGTACAAGGAAATAGTAAAAATCACTGGTATTACAACTAAGAATCTGTAATGGCAATGCAGTTATTTTAACACCAAAAACAGATGAACTCAGTCACTACTGAGGTCTTACAACAGTAAAGAACTGCACATCACTCCAGTTCAAAAAATAACATGTTATGGTATTTAAATATGTTCAACCAGTCACGTTAGGTCAGACTAATAGTTAGTTTAAAACTTTTAACTTCTAGATCATTTTAAGAATTCAGATATACTTCTACAAATTGAAAAAGGTTTTTATTTCACCAATTTTGTAACAAACCTTATTTCCCTGCAGCTACAGAGGTGGTGAGCAGATTGAAGATGTGTACAGATCACAGACAACCATTTAACCAATCTGGTGCTTAGTGATGTGGCTTCAAATAGCAATCCCCTCTACTAGCCCAACCCTGCTGCATGAATTACTAAAAAAAAGCACCACTTTCAGAGCGGATTTTCTGCAGCTGGGAGAGGGTGCGGGGTGGGATTTCCGCTTTCAGAACATTAAAATACAGCCGAGAAGTGCCGATGTCTGCAGCTTTGAAAGGGTTAATGGCAGACTTGTAAATAAGGGGATCTGATGGATTATGGCCTCACCACGCCTTGCAGCCGGCTGCCACGTCAGAGCCATACAGATAGTTCAATCCTGTCAGAGCCTATCCAAACACTGATTCATTCATTTCAAAGCTCCTGGAGATCAGACTCCATGCATCTGATCAGCATGCCCAGCACCAGTATACACCGCCCAGGGGCCCGCACACCGCATGAACCCTCCTATGCCACAAGCTCTGATGATGTCTACACATCCTGGAACAATCTAGGCTTTGTAAGGAGAGGACTGCAGACCTGCACTGCCATGTATTATTTCCTGCAGCAAAGCACCTTCATGCAATTCTGCAAACACCATCAATATTATAACCACCAGCAGCTGTAATCTGTTATAATACAGTCAGTATGCACTTGTCAGCTTCCTTAAAAGAAAGGACCTAAAAGCTGCTGAAAGCAATTTTAAACGTCAATGATCCTACAAGTGCTTTACTATCTTTTGACACTTGACGGTTTAACCCAACCACTTGATTCTCCTCCTCCCCCCCCCTGAAACAAATAATCAGAATCAGGTTGAATGTGCAGAATAACAGTCTCTGTGCTGCAAGGGGTTTCACAGAGAAATCCCATAACAGTGCAAAAACCTCTGAAGTTAAATACAGTAGTTGCACGCTTTAGGGGGAATATATATATTTAGCACCAATAAACAAATGGTACCAGATCTAATACTGAAGTGTATGTGTGACTTAAATAATACCCAACTACATTCTGTGGTCCTTCTGAAAGGAGTGTACAGACGGCAAGTATTATCAAATGGTGCAGGTTACAGACAAATATACTGTATAACAGGAAGGCTACCATAGAGCAGTGTTTCCCAACGCCAGTCATCAGGGAACCCCAACAGGTCAGGTCTTAAGGATATCCCTGCTCCAACACACACACACACACACACACACACACACACACACACACACACACACACACACACACACACACACACACACACACACACACACACACACACACACACACACACACACACACACACACACACACACACACACACACACACACACACACACACACTCTCAATCTAAATGAAAGAGATAGAGAGACTCACAATAATAGTGTGTCTTATGTACCCAGATATACAGCATACTGGGTAGAGTGAAGAAAATGTTAGAGTCCAATAAGTGACACCTGATGAAGATCTCTTAGCGCCCGAAACGTAAAGTGTCACTCAGTGTGCGAACTCTTCTCTCTGGGTTCCTGGCTGGGTGATTACAATCTCCCTGCACACAAGCCCCCAGTGCGCCCCCCACCCCCACAGGCCCCCCCGGTGTATGTCCCCTGCTGCATACAGACCCCCTCTGTAACTCCTCTCCTCCCCCCCCCTGCGTCTGTGTGTCCCGCTGCAAACAGGCACTCCCGGTGTCCCCCCCTTGCTGCACACAGGCCCCCCCCGGTGTGACCCCCCCCACTGCACACAGGCACTCCTGGTGTCCCCCCCTTGCTGCACACAGCCCCCCCCGGTGTGTCCCCCACTGCACACAGGCACTCCCGGTGTCCCCACTTGCTGCACACAGGCACTCCCGGTGTCCCCACTTGCTGCACACAGGTACTCCCGGTGTCCCCACTTGCTGCACACAGCCCCCCCCCCCCCCCCCCGGTGTCCCCCCTTGCTGCACACAGGGTGTCCCCACTTGCTGCACACAGGTACTCCCGGTGTCCCCACTTGCTGCACACAGCCCCCCCCCGGTGTCCCCCCTTGCTGCACACAGGGTGTCCCCCCTTGCTGCACACAGGGCGCCCCCCGTTGTCCCCCCTTGCTGCACACAGCCCCCCAGTAGTTACCGGCGCATGATCTGCTCTTCCAGATCTTAAGCAGCAGGATGATGATGGCCGCCAGGTGGGACAGGTCCCCGGTGAGCCTGAACACGTTCATGACTGTGTGGCAGGAGAATAAACCGGTCACTCGCTGTAGACCCGGAGAGGGGAAAGGGAAGCGGTGTCCGGGGGAACTGAAAATGGCGAGTGCCGAGCGACGTGGCCCGGGGACGTGGCCTAACCGCGCGCAGTGTACGCCGGGAAAACGGAGAGCGCAGCCTGAGTGACGCGCCACACAGGCCCCGCCCCTTAAGACCTCCCCTTAAAGACACAGATGCAACATGGGCAGGACACAGCCTCACTCACAGGTATGGTCTGAGGTGCGGGTTTCACCCAGCTAATCCAACCATGTGTGCCGACAAACTAATCCAAATAGCGGTGCCGCCAAAATAATCCAACCAGTTGTGCCACCAAACTAATCCAACCTGCCACGCGACAAAATAATCCACTGCGCCACCATGATAACCTAACCAGCCACGCCGCCAAGCTAACCCAACCCGCCGCGCAGCCAACCCACCGCGCAGCCAACCCAGCACGACGCGCAGCCAACCCAGCACGTCGCGCAGCCAACCCACCGCGCAGCCAAACTAACACAACCCGCCATACAGCCAATCCAACTCGCCACGCAGCCAACCCAGCCCACCGAGCAGCCAAGCTAACCCAACCCACCACGCAGCCAACCCAGCCCACCGAGCAGCCAAGCTAACCCAACCCACCACGCAGCCAACCCAGCCCACCGAGCAGCCAAGCTAACACGCCGCCAAGTTAATGCAACCCTCCTTCCCGCCAAGCCAACCCTACCCCTTGCGCAGCCAATCTTACCCGACCTGCTGCACAGCCAAGCTAACCCAACTCGCAACGCAGCCAAGCTAACCCACCCGCAACCATGTTAACCCAGCCATCGCGCCGCTAAACTAACCCAACCCACCGCACAACGAAGCCAACCCGCCATGCAGCAAACCCAACCCGCCTCACCATCAAGCTAACCCAACCTGCCGCCAAGCTAACTCAACCTGCCGCAGCGCCAAGCTAACCCAACCCTCCGCACAGGCAAGCCTACCTACCGTGCAGCCAAGCTAACCCGCAGCGCCGCACAGCCAAAGTCAACCCGCCGCCAACCCAACCCGACGCTCAGCCAAGCGAACCCAACGCGCCACCAAGCTAACCCAACCCGCTGCACTGCGAAGCTAACCCAAGTCGCTGCACAGCGAAGCTAACCCAACTCGCTGCACAGCGAAGCTAACCCAACTCGCTGCACTGCGAAGCTAACCCAACCCGCTGCACTGCGAAGCTAACCCAAGTCGCTGCACTGCGAAGCTAACCCAACCCGCTGCACTGCGAAGCTAACCCAAGTCGCTGCACTGCGAAGCTAACCCAAGTCGCTGCACAGCGAAGCTAACCCAAGTCGCTGCACTGCGAAGCTAACCCAAGTCGCTGCACAGCGAAGCTAACCCAACTCGCTGCACAGCGAAGCTAACCCAACCCGCTGCACTGCGAAGCTAACCCAAGTCGCTGCACTGCGAAGCTAACCCAAGTCGCTGCACAGCGAAGCTAACCCAAGTCGCTGCACAGCGAAGCTAACCCAAGTCGCTGCACTGCGAAGCTAACCCAAGTCGCTGCACAGCGAAGCTAACCCAACTCGCTGCACAGCGAAGCTAACCCAAGTCGCTGCACTGCGAAGCTAACCCAAGTCGCTGCACAGCGAAGCTAACCCAACTCGCTGCACAGCGAAGCTAACCCAACCCGCTGCACTGCGAAGCTAACCCAAGTCGCTGCACTGCGAAGCTAACCCAAGTCGCTGCACAGCGAAGCTAACCCAAGTCGCTGCACAGCGAAGCTAACCCAAGTCGCTGCACTGCGAAGCTAACCCAAGTCGCTGCACAGCGAAGCTAACCCAAGTCGCTGCACTGCGAAGCTAACCCAAGTCGCTGCACAGCGAAGCTAACCCAACTCGCTGCACAGCGAAGCTAACCCAACCCGCTGCACTGCGAAGCTAACCCAAGTCGCTGCACAGCGAAGCTAACCCAACTCGCTGCACAGCGAAGCTAACCCAACCCGCTGCACTGCGAAGCTAACCCAAGTCGCTGCACAGCGAAGCTAACCCAACTCGCTGCACAGCGAAGCTAACCCAACCCGCTGCACTGCGAAGCTAACCCAACTCGCTGCACAGCGAAGCTAACCCAACTCGCTGCACAGCGAAGCTAACCCAAGTCGCTGCACTGCGAAGCTAACCCAAGTCGCTGCACAGCGAAGCTAACCCAAGTCGCTGCACAGCGAAGCTAACCCAAGTCGCTGCACAGCGAAGCTAACCCAACTCGCTGCACAGCGAAGCTAACCCAACCCGCTGCACTGCGAAGCTAACCCAAGTCGCTGCACAGCGAAGCTAACCCAACTCGCTGCACAGCGAAGCTAACCCAACCCGCTGCACTGCGAAGCTAACCCAAGTCGCTGCACTGCGAAGCTAACCCAAGTCGCTGCACAGCGAAGCTAACCCAACTCGCTGCACAGCGAAGCTAACCCAAGTCGCTGCACAGCGAAGCTAACCCAACTCGCTGCACAGCGAAGCTAACCCAACCCGCTGCACTGCGAAGCTAACCCAAGTCGCTGCACTGCGAAGCTAACCCAAGTCGCTGCACTGCGAAGCTAACCCAACTCGCTGCACAGCGAAGCTAACCCAACCCGCTGCACTGCGAAGCTAACCCAACTCGCTGCACAGCGAAGCTAACCCAAGTCGCTGCACAGCGAAGCTAACCCAAGTCGCCATGCAGCCAAGTTAACCCAACCCGCCGCTCATCCAAGTTAACCCAACCCGCAGCACAGCGAAGCTAACCCAACTCGCTGCACAGCCAACTTAACCCAACCGGCCGCGCATCCAAACTAACCCGCCGTGCCAGCCCACCATACCACCAATCTAACCCAACTTGCCGCACCGCCAAGCTACCACAGCGTGCCGCCAAGCTACCACAGCGTGCTGCCAAGCTACCACAGCGTGCCGCCAAGCTACCACAGCGTGCCGCCAAGCTACCACAGCGTGCCGCCAAGCAGGCTACAGGAATGATTCAGTACAATCAGCGCTGTGAGGGGCTTACTAAGCAGTGATACTATATATTGTGCATATATATTTATTGAACATTGGGGCAAAGCTCTCTGGGTTGTGTTTGTTAGGAAGATGTAAGGATGATTTATTCTGCTGAAACAGGAGAGGCTAAAGAATAAATGCACTTTTGTCTTTGAAGGAAAGAGGAAAATATACATTTGTACTGTATCTGGGTATTTAAAAAAAAAAACAGTACTAGTACTCACTCAGTACCCCTAATACCATCACTCTTGGCCACTAATGGCTGATACAAAATCCTGATCTGGCTTCGAGCCCCAAGAAGAGGTTTGAGAACCATTCATCCTCCTGCACACATCTTTCCTCCAATACAGGCAGTCCTCGTTTTACAACGCTTCGCTTTACAACGAATGGCTTATCCAACGCTATACAATGCATACCTATGTTCATTTTTACAACGCCAAAATGGCTTATCGAAAGCTCTTACGACGCTTTGCAACATTGTGTATGTGTGTATATATATACACATTCACATAAACAATGTTGCAAAGCGCCGTAAGAGCGTATATATATAATATTATACTATATAATATTATATTATACTATATAATATATTATTTATTATGTTATATTACATATATAATACAGTATATACACTATATAATTTATTTGTGTGCTGCATATCTTATTGCCTGCGTAAAATATTTGGTGTATTTTAGTGTTAAAAATGCCTTCAGGAACGGAACCTTTCATTTAAACAGTGTTCCTATGGGGAAACGCGTTTCGCTTTACAACGTTTCGCTTTACAACGCCATTTTGAGTAACGCATTGCGTCGGATAACCGAGGACTGCCTGTATGTGTAATGGGATCTTCATATTACACACATTACATAAGTAATAGTGACCGGCTTTAGCATGGCTAGGGGGCGCTGCATGTGCATCTCTATGGTGCCTTTGCAGCAGAACGTCTGCTAATACATTGCAGCCGGCCTCTCCAATTGGCAGCCCACAGGCTAAATGTGGCCCACGGAGAGGGAGGACCCTGGGACTCTGCTCCAGCTAATTACATACCAGTTACTTAGGCAGGAAAGTGCCGTTTTTTCACACTGAAACTCACTTGTAAGTTAAGAGAATGTAAATTTATATGGTACCGATATTATACATTCTTGCAAAATGTTGATAAATTGTAATTTTGAAGTCTTTAAAGCTGCAGACCAAGCAATATCCTACGTGGTTTTTTTTAATAAATTAGTTCTGCACTACGAGAAAATATGTGTAGCATGTAAAAAACAACAACAACAACTCTGAATGATATTTGTAATGTATTACAATGTAACCAGCATTTTTTGTTTCAATAGCAAAATAATTTACAAAATCACATCCCCTTCCTCTTCTGAAACAGGCTCTGACACACCCCTTTTTGAGCCCTGCCCTCTCTCTAGCAGTGCACCAATTGTGTCTAGTGACTGCCTGGTCGCAGGATCTTAACCACAGAAATTTGCATCTTTGGTCCTCTTCTGCTGCACTGACGGCCATTTAGTGAACCCCTGAGCCGAATCTTCGCCAATCGATCTCAGGAGAACGGATCGATTGGCAATTTAGCTAGTTACAGCTCAACTCAGTTATAACGCGGTGCTTGGGGTCCACATAATGCAACCGCGTTATAACGGGGATCGCAAAAAAAAATGTCTGCCGCGATCAGGGGTTCCGCATCCGCCAGAGGTGGAGAGCTGGGATAACTCTCCCAGCTGTCCCAGACCCGGCGGCGCAGCGGCACCCCCATGTAGGACTTACCCGGAGCAGCTTCGCAGGGTGCTGGGGATCCGACACCATGGGTCAGCCATCGCTGTGTGTGTGTGTGTGTTTGTGTGTCTCCTTAAGCAATAAAGCATTGAATAGATATGTTAAAAAAAAAAAAAAAGCCAACCACAGCTGACGTTATTCGCGCGGCGCCGCTTCCGGGTCAGTCACGTGTGTTAGAGGAGCTGGTTCGCGTCCTCAGCCGCAGGAGTTGCATGGTGGTGCCGGGGGAAAGAAAGGTAGGAGATGTTCTAAATCGGGAGCCACGCTCAGACCGCGCTAAAGTCGGATCTGCGTTGTAGTGGATCGCGCTATAACGGGGTTGAGCTGCACTTATCATTGTGAGGATTGTATTGATGCACATATTAAAGGAGGGAAAAATATATTTATAAAACCGGCAGCTTGGACTGCTGCTTTAATGTATCTTAAATTCCATGGCAACAAGCGTGTGGCCCTTCTATTTCTGATCTGGTCCCTTTAGAGAACTAGCTGAAGATCTCGGCACTAAAGTTTAACTCCTTTAGTTGACTTTTTTCAAAGTACAGGTTCATATATAGACAACTCAAAGCCGCTGCTGTGGTGCATTTATCAAGGTGAGTTATCTGCTAGGTTTATCAAATAAAAATAGTTTTTTTTTAGTTGATACATTAATGCCACTTTTTTTTACATTAGTCTTGGACAGAAGATGCTGTGATAAATAATAAAGACGTGTGGAGGGATTTAAAGAGTCAAGAAAGCAGACGGATATATACAATGCGATTTAACAAGAAGATGGATGTGCGTGCATCGCACACCACACGGTGCAGTGATATTTAACACTTCTGATAGCATTACACTATTTGTGCTGTCTTTCCTTTTTTCATTTTCTCCTGGTCCATGCGCCTGACGACGTCTTGTTTCGTACTGCTACATTGCAAAGGCTTCGGAAAATCCTTTTTGGACCCTGGCTGCAGAATTGAAGGACTTTTTGGTACATAACGTTGATATCTCGGGAAAGTTAAACCATCATTTTGTATGTATGACCATTCTTCATATCTCTCAAAAGTGTACTTTTCATAGAGATTTGTTGTCATTTAAAGCTGCAGATAAAGCTATGTCCTACGTGTTTAAAAAAAAAAATCAGTTCTGTACTATGAGAAAATGTAAAAGAAACTATTCTGAATGACATTTTTAATGTATTATAATGTAACAAGCACTTTTTGTTTCTATAGCAACCATTTACAAAGTCACATCCCCTCCCTCTTCTGAAACAGGCTCTGGCACACCCCTTTTTGAGCCCTGCCCTCTCTCTAGCAGTGCACCAATTGTATCTAGTGACTGCCTGGTCACATGATCTTCCCCATAGAACTTTGAATCTTTGGTCCTCTTCTGCTGCACTGACAGCCATTTAGTGAACCCCCTGAGCCGAGTCTTCACCGATCGATCAGCAACTTAACTAATTACTTATCATTGTGTGGATTGTATTGATGCACATATTACAACAAAAAATAATAACTTAAATAAAAAACAAACCGGCAGCTTGGACTGCTGCTTTAAGTTGGGTTAATTTTTTGGAGCTTTTTTTTTTGCAAAATAAATCCTATTCTGTGGAAACACTGACACTATTATACTATAAAAAGGAGCAAAGTAATTTGGTGTATTGTCCCTAAGAGAAGCATAATGACACATCCTTACATTTAGTTTAACACTATAACTGCCTGAAATGACAAAGGTCCATTTCTTTTAGGTTTTTCTGCCCCTGGTTCAAAAGGAGTTGGATACCGAGCAATGACCACACAGATGAATATTGCCTAATGTTACCTAAACTCCAAGGTTCTTTGTTGTGTTAAAAAGCAACCGTTGTTCTGCGTGCTGTGTGCAAGAAACTTTGCAGGTGGTGATACCTTTTTAAAAGACCCCCAATAACAATCGTTCAGGGTTTCCTAGCGCCTGAGCTTTCCAGACTGCGGAGCACTCGTTATCAGATGAGCAAATGCACTTGTAATCCCATAATGATTAGGAATTCGCCTCTCCACATTCCAGCTGGTGATTGCATCTGTACATGTGGCCGGTGCCTGGACGGATCCTGTTAAGATGATGTGTCCTTACGAGTGTTTTTAGTGACTCGGTTGAATCCACGGAGAGAGAATCAGCCCAGTGCAGTGAAGCCAGTTTGTCAGCGTCGCACAAACCCCAGGCGAAAGGCAATCTGTCACCCCAGTGAATGCACACTCAGCTACACCTTCAAAACACATAGTGCAGCGATTCCTATGGACTGGTGCTACTGTATATAACCAGGTGCTTGGTGTTTGCTCCTGTGATACGCTCAGCAGGCTCTGCTGCTTCTGAAGGGAAGAACTGGGGAGACTTCTTCCTATTCCCAGTGAACATGGGGCATTTCTGTATACAGGGTGCAGTGCTGCCTACGCTGAAAGTGCTCTAAGAACAGTGGCATACTGGGGCATCTAGGGCCCACCACAACCACACTGCGGTTGTCGAGTGTGTGGGGGTTATGTGCTATTGTTGAGTGGGGGAGGAGGCGCTGTTGCCTACCTAAGAGGTGCGGGAAGGCGAGCCCAGCATAGGAATGGCGACCTGGCCGATCAAGACAGTCCACACAATGATAAGTAATTAGCTAAGTTGCCGATCGGGGTTCACTAAATGGCTGTCCGTGCAGCAGAAGAGGACCAAAGATGCAAAATTCTGTGGGGAAGATCATGTGATCAGGCGGTAACTAGATACAGTTGGTGCACTACTAGAGAGAAGGCAGGGCTCAAAAATGGGTGTGCCAGAGCCTGCTTCAGAAGAGGAAGGGGATGTGACTTTGTAAATGGTTGCTATAGAAACAAAAAATGCTTTTACAGCAGGGCCCGCTTCTCGGCGCTTTGCTTTTCGGCGATCCGCTGATACGGCGGCACCGAGAAGGGGGCCGCCATGTTAATCCGAAGTCGCGCATGCGCTGAATGGGCGGGTGCGCCCGGTGCGCATGCGCAGACCGCAGTTTGCGTGTGCATACTGCAGTTTGCGCATGCAGAGCATAAGTCGAACATGCGCAGAACGGCGAAAATGCCGGTTTGCGCATGTGCAGAACTGAAAATCGCCGGATCCGCTTTCCTGCGATTTTCACTATACGGCGGGCCTCTGGAACGGAACCCGCCATATACCCGGGGCCTCTGGGACGGAACCCGCCATATACCTGCGGCCTCTGAAACGGAACCCGCCATATACCCGGGGCCCTGCTGTATATTATAACACATTAAAAATGTCAGAGTTGTTGTTTTTTTAATTCTGAAAGAATTTTCTCATAGTACAGAACTGATTTATTAAAAAAAAACAAACACGCAAGATATTGCCTGGACTGCAGCTTTAAAGGGCAAAAAAGGCAGCTTGGATTGCTGCTTTAAACTGATTGCCCTTGTGATTAAGGGGGTACAGTACCAGTGTCAGACCCATCAGGATTAGAACGCACAACATTACCATTCAGGGCAGCAGCTCTAACACTGAACTAACCCAGATTAAATTACATTTAGGCATCTCTCCCTAATTTATTTGGAGGGAGGTTTTAGAGGGCATATATACAACTGGAGATACCTATTTGGTTAAGAAGTCCGTCCCCCCACTCTCCACTCCCACCCATTACAAACCTGTGCGTTTTCATGTTTTTAACAAACGGTATTTACAATGCAATATATCTGACTGAATACCGCTTTTTCACAAATAGTAGTAGTAATATACAAACATGTGTCGATGTTACAGTGATAGCATCGAAGCTTTCTACCCCCCGAGGAAGTAGACCAGCTCCCCGAAACGCGTAGGGCATTGTGTGAAGTTTACTCCCACGACGGTAGCGTGGGACTTTTTGGTCTCGCACACCCTGAGTGCGTGGCGCGGTGCACTGCGACCGAATAGTCTCTCTCCCTTGAACATCGCAACGGAGCGGTTACGATTCTTACGCTGAAGCAAGTCCTCCGGTTACAGTGATCCAGCTTGGAGGAAGCAGAGCACACCGCACCCCCCTCCCCCCCTGCTGAGACAGGCAAGTCTGTCTGTGAAAAGGACATACGGATCCCCCCCACCCCCCGTATTGGGAACTTACCTGGGCTGATTTCCACTAAGAGGTGTCTCCTGATCTGCTACCATCCTTTCTGCTGTGGGCAGCATCACAGACGGACGTGTGTGGGACTGATCTATGGAGCGTCCTGAATCAGGGAGTGTTTGAGCAACACTCTGGTGATAAAGCCGATCAAGACTCGATTTCCTGTAAGGGCATTACTGTTTTTATCTGCTTTTTATTACACTATTGTGTGTCCCTGCATTTTTCTCTCTCTCTATGCTCAGATCACAAGCCACCTGTGATCAGCTGCCGGAGGATTATACACGGAAGTAACCCTTTATGAGCCAGCTGGCTTAAAGACTTGGATATCTTTTTTTGGTTTTGTTACTTTGAACTTTCAGTTTTTTGGGACTCTGTCTGTCCATTTGGACACTTTATATATATTTTTTATATTATTTTTTGTGCGTTTTATTAACACAGAGTTAGCCCTGTATCACTGTTTATAATAGTAAGTGTTTCTATTTATATATTTAGATATAGCATTGTTTGACTGTAGACATATTGGGCGCTTCATTAATGCTTCAACACAGCTGCACGAATGTACACCTTTGTAGTGTTACACTGACACACGTTCTTGGTAGTACTCATTTAGCGCACTAAGATATTTTTTTCATAACATCGAAGCTACCTGAATAGGCCCCATTACCCATATACTCTAAACCTGGGGTGAGAGACACACTGACGTTGAACTCCTCCATACACCCCCCTCCTGTGTATAATTGTTGTTCCTGTTTCTTTAACAGCCGCCAGGTTAGTGTAGATAGGTATACAGTTTTTGAGAAATCTCTTTAGACAAAGAAAAAAGCTAACATAGCGTAATACCGTTTTAATAAAAAATATATAACAAAAAAGGATAATATCACTCCCACACGTCCTGACTATTATGCACGGTAGTAATCACCAATGACGTTTCGAAATCTGCTCAGGGTGTTTGAGAGTGCGTTCCCAGCGGTTACATATGGGAATACGACCTTTTCCTCCGGTAGCTCCAAGGTAAGTTTGGGTATCTCTGGAGGTACGCAAAGTATACCCCATATCGAACAGCTGGGAACACACTCTCAAACGCCCTGAACAGACTGTGGGACTTCATTAGGCCAATAAGACGCTGCAACATCCATTGCATGGGGATTTATATACCAGGAAGTACTGTCTCTACCTTTCTATCAAGGGGTTCCCAGAGCTGCAAATAACACGGTTCAATTCAGGCCCCCCCCCCCTGCTTCTGGTACTAAAAAAGGGGGAGGCTTTAAAAAAAAATACTATAAAAATGTTGTGTAGACATTCACATATCTCTAGCATCTACCTGACCTTTGTATAATCCCAGTTATTGCAATATACATAAATATATATAGGGGATCCAGGAGTGGCACTTATCAGCTAAGACTTGGCTGTAGAAGGAGACAATAGGTAACCCTGTAAAAACACTGTGCTCCAGGTGCAGGTCAGATACATTGTCTCGTCCTTGTAACCTTCGAGCTCTCTTCCTCTACCCACACTCCCCCATCATACCGACTAGGTCTGCCACCTTCTACTGAACCCGTCACCGCCACCTTCTACTGGAGGCTAACCCGTAGAAAAGGTCAAAAAAAATTCTCTCTTACCGGCGGCGGCGTGCTGTGGCGTCTCCCGGCATTCTCCTGCATCTCCCCCTGCCACTCCCGTGAACATGGCTGCGCGGCGTCACGACGTTACGCTGCGTCAAGTTGTCATGGCAACGTGACGCCACATTGTGTTGCGACGTCACGTGGCGTCCCGTTACCATGGCAACCGGCCACGGTCACGGGAGTGGCAGGGGGAGATGCAGGAGAATGCCAGGAGACGCCGCTGCACCCTGCCGCCACCCGGAGATTAAGAGGTTAAACCCGTAGCCCGGTGGTACCTGGCCTAAAAACCCGTACTCTCCCGGTCAAACCCAGAGCGGTGTCAACCCTGATACCGACCCTAATGATTTTTTTTTTATTAGAAAAAAAAAAAACATCCCTACACAATGGAGGCTGGGCGGGAGATTTCTTTTACCCGGCACGTGGCCACTTCCTCAGCCTTTATAACCTCCCTAGTCCTCCTCTTTCCTCCCTCACTAGTCACCACCCCCCTGCCTCTCCCCACTCACATTTAACTCATTCGTGTCCCCCTCCCCCCTCCCCCCCTTATGGGATAGAGGAATGGGACCACTCCACAGACCATGGGATCCTAAATCCAACCCAGGTTAAGAGGGGAGAAAAGAGGGGGTCTTGCTGCCCTTCTCCAATGTTCATGTCATTGCTCTTTATTGCCTTACTATGCACTGTGCTCTATAAACAATAGTAAGGTTAGTTGTCAAGGGCACCTGGAACGCACAGCCATGCCCCACTGGCAGTGCAGGGGTTATTTTAATCCACTGACATGCCTTGCCTTCAGCTGTAATGTTTGTTCTTTGGGTGGATGCAAGTCAAACTTTCCAGATCTCGAAAGGGATCAGCAATGGTTGACGTCAGGACTCTGACCACTGTGATCCTCCGTTTCAATCTCTTACTTTTAAAATCACCTGTGTGGCTCAAATCCCCTGACTGCCGGATCCATATCCTGCAGGGACCTTTCTGCACCTAGCAACAGCACTGTCTGTGGTGTTCTCACGTTTCCATTCCAAACGAGTTCTCCGCTCAGTCGGACGCACCGAGATGATGGACAGAGAAACCTCATTTTACCATTCAGTTTGTGCCACTCACTAAAAAGACATTTTATATCTGCAAACAACTTGGATTAATTTCCTCCTGGAAACAATCATTCTGAATTTATTTATTTTTTTCAGCAAAAAGTGCATTCACGTTTGTTAAACAATACTGTATGATAAAGCTCGCTTTTGGTACCCCATATAATTACCTACAGCAGTATTTAATCAGAGTACTGAAAATGAACGAGCTGTAACAAAGCTATTCATACTGCTATCTGTATCCTATACTGCATAATGTATCCTATACATACTTAGATTGTAAGCTCATCGGGGCAGGGTCTCCGTTAGCCTTATGTTGTCACTTACTTGTTATGCATATTCCCAGTGATTGTAATGTACATTGTTTACCTCCTATTGTAATGTTTTAAAGTGCTGCATGCATGGCTGACACTATATAAATAATATTATATATACACACATACCATCACTCTACTGTTCTTATCTATAGCTTCTTCTCCATACAGAACAGACATTTAAAACATTGGGGCCTTCTAATAAGCACATATAGTGGACTTGCACACATCCCCAGCATTCACCAATCCCCGCAGATGTCACCAATCTCTCCCCATCATTCACCAATCCCTCACCATTATTCACCAATCCCCCATCATTTATCAATCCCTCCCCATCTTTCACCAATAAACTTAGAATTTACCAATCCCTCCCCAAGATTTCACCAAATGCCCCCATCTTTCACCAAATCCCCCCCATCATGCACCAATTCTCCCCATCATTCACCAATCCCTCCTCGTCATTCACCAATCCCTCATCATCATTCACCAATCCCTCCCCAGCTTTCACCAATCCCCCCATCTTTCACCAATCCTCCCCATCTTTCACCAATCCCTCCCCATCTTTCACCAATCCCTCCCCATCTTTCACCAATCCCTTCCCATCTTTCACCAATCCCTCCCCATCTTTCACCAAATCCCCCCCCATGATTCACCAATCCCTCCCCATCTTTCACCAAATTCCCCTCATCATTCACCAATTCCCCCCATCATTCACCAATCCCTCCCCATCATTCACCAACCCCTCCTCATCTTTCATCAATCCCTCCCCATCTTTCACCAATCCCTCCCCATCTTTCACCAATCCCTCCCCATCTTTCACCAATCCCCCTCCATCATTCACCAATCCCTCTCCATCATTCACCAATCCCTCCCCATCTTTCACCAATCCACTTAGCATTTACCAATCCCTCCCCAAGATTTCACCAAATCCCCCCCATCTTTCACCAATCCCTGCCCATCATTCACCAATCCCTCTCCATCATTCACCAATCCCTCCCCATCTTTCACCAATCCCTCTCCATCATTCACCAATCCCTCCTCATCTTTCACCAATCCCTGCCCATCATTCACCAATCCCTTTCCATCATTCACCAATCCCTGTCCATCATTCACCAATCCCTCTCCCTCATTCACCAATCCCTCCTCATCTTTCACCAATCCCCCCATCTTTCACCAATCCCCCCCCCCCCCCCCATCTTCAAGTTATGCCTGAAATCTCATCACTGCAGCAAAGCATTTGGTTAATTTGCACCTGTGGCTGCTCCCCACACTCCTGACTCAAGATGTATTTTCTTTCCCCTGAAATATGTTCTATACTGCCCTTGCTTATATTGAATTATGTAAGTCTCCCATTATTCTATTTAGCTCTGTAAGGGACTCCCTAATTGCCATTCTTAACGGGTTCATGTGACTCTTTGTATTTTATCCCCCTGTACTGTCTTACATATTCTGTTCAGTGCTGCATACATTGTTGGTGCTATTAAAAAAAACAAAACAAAAAAAAACATATATATATATATATATATATACACATACTTTATCCAAATGCCAATAATGTAGCCAATGTTAAGGGGTGGTATACTGAAGTGATATTAGGTTCCTTTTGGTCTAACCACTTCAGAGATAGCCTGGGGAACTGCTCATGCTAATAGAATGGAGGAAATTGATATGTGCGTGTGAGAAGTAATGGAAAGGAATTGGTAACAAGTAAAACTAAATTGCAGACCTCTCCAGCGACAGAGGGTTATAAAAGCAGTGAAATACAGACAAGGTGTAGTGATCAGACATCACAACCTTTATCAAAAGAAAGAGACCACAGATACGTCCGAAACTGGTGCAGGTGACTCCTGACGAAGCACGCAGTGAAACGCGTTGTCATCGTGAGTGTCACCAATCGGAGAGGAAAGACATCATCGCCTAGGTCACATGAGGAGACTCAAGGGCACCCAGTCGGTCGTAAGAACCGGCAGTGCATCCGTTCCTCTGCGCGATTGAGAGGGTAGTGAGATCCGTCTCCGTGGCAGAGACCACGAGCCTCCGTGACACCTTACGTTTTTTTTCTATAAATGCTTTAAAGAAATGTGAACATGTGAGTGCACATTCGTGAGATACTTACCTGATCTGGATGTATTGTTTTGATGACCTGCACCATCTTGTTGTTCTCTTCCTTATCGAGGACACTGCAACACACCACACCCA
The DNA here is from genome assembly GCF_040206685.1 of Ascaphus truei. Lineage (NCBI taxonomy): Eukaryota > Metazoa > Chordata > Amphibia > Anura > Ascaphidae > Ascaphus > Ascaphus truei. Next base: position 28,029,999 of record NC_134493.1, on the reverse strand, counting down.
ACACACACTATGTGAGTGGATCTACGTCGGGCCAGAGAGGAGTACCCTGAGGCTGATATGAACTGGATGCTCGATTTAAACTTCCACTTCGTGAGTGCGCATTTCCTTGATACATTGGAAATTCTCTACATTGTTAGTACAATATTACACTATATTCATTTATTCTTGTTTTCCGGTTATTTGCGCTCCCTACGTTTTCGGGACTGGTGAAAGGGACCCATATTCCCTCTGTATTTTAGAGCAGGGGTGCACAAACTTTTTCCCCTGCGCCCCCGTGCCTGCTCTCCCCCCCTGCTCGACCCCCCCCCTTACTTTGTCTCTGGTGTCAAATGACGCAGCGGGGTCATGTGACAATGCGATGTCATGTGACCCCGCAGCGACGTCATCGGAGACAAGGTAAGAGAACTTACAGAGGCCACGCGCGGTCCCCCGGCAATTAATTTAAATGCTTTGGGGCGAGTGCAGGGCCTCTGTAAGCATCGCACCCCACGAACATCTAGCACCCCTGCTCTAGAGAAAAACTAAATTGTGTCCCTAGCACTGAAATATAAAAAATACATGAAGCATATAATGGCAAAAAATAACGATTTTACTAGTAGTAGATTAGAGACAGGTGAACAAAGCAACCAAATGTATAAATCACATTAGAAAAAAGAGTTATATGTAACATGTCTGTATATGCATAAATGATGAAAACATACCACAAAAACAAACCCAAACTTTGCACATATGTCAACAAAAAATATCCACCGTGCGGTATCAGAGGGATAATGTCAGATCCAAAAAAGACCACAGAGCCTTGATCCTAGTGAACACTAATATATAGAAAACAAGATCATCATTATATACCTGTGGATACTTATCCCCATCCAAAATCAGACCGAAGATGTCAGGTACGTAGACAAGAAGAGAAACTTGTAGGCAAAGTCTCCACTATGCTGAAAATGTAAATAAAACCGGCAAAGAAAAAACTTGGAACCGTAATCAGGGGGAAACACACTGCAAAGTGAGAGGAAGAGCTGGACGGGAGAACAAATATAGAAATAAGAGGGGCTACAGATATTTTAGGTGGTGAACGGGATACAATAGAAATAAATCACAGATATCTTTAGTGAGTAAGGGACCAGGAGAGGCTTCTGCACCCATAACTGGTATCCCAACTATTGTTCCCCTGACAAAGATATTATTAGTGAAATGCGTAGGGTTATTGGTGGCAGTTCTCGGTAGGTGGTGATGTCATCCCAGACAACGGACGCCTATTGCAGAAGTGAGGAGTGTATCAGGACGTGAGCGGAGCAGATGCGTGAAAGCTGGAGGTTGCCTGCCAGACGGTCCTGAACGTGGCACTCCCTCAAAAGCCCCCACATCCAGTCACAATCTCAGAAGTGTCTTCCTCACGCACCTAAGGACTATCCATGTCATGGCCGCCGAGAGGGAGGAAAAGCCGGGACAAGTGTTCCGGGACCGGTGGCTGCGGGGGGCCCGGCTGCCAGCCCTCTCGTTGCCGCTGGGCTTGGCTCTCCCCCAGCTGCCGGCCTCCATCACTGACTGTCCCACGCTGAGCTGCTGGCACGGAAGCAAGCTGAGGTCATACCGGTATGAGAGAGGCCTGGCGCGTACCAGCATCAGAAGTTCGACATGGGACAGTCAGTGAGGGAGACTCGCAGCTGAACGATAACCAGGCCGGTGGCAATCGGAGGACCGGCAGCTGGGGACCCCGCAGCCACCGGGCCCCGCCAGAGGCCTGAGACCATCCCCAAGGTAAGCCTGTATTTTATATGTATTTGGGAGGTGTTTTTTTTTATTTCAAATGTTTTTATTGGGTTTTCAAAGAAGGAAAGTAACCGAATACAAGAGTAATCGGACAACACGATACAAAAATAAACAGACAAATGGATATCAAAATGACAGAGTTAGAATGGGGAATAGATATTATCCGTAGGGCAACAAACATAATCATTCAAAATATGCCTTTGTGAGCAAACCTGAGTAGTTTGGATAGACCTTGGGCCCCCCCGCACTACGTCTGGGTATAGATTGTATTCAGGGTAAACCGACAGAGAAGTAGATAAAAGTAACAGGGAAAGTAAGGAAGGGGGGGAGGGGCGGGGAATGTGGGGATGAATCCCCTATATTCCCCATCCGCCTCTAACCTTGGAGAAGTATCTCACATAGGTCCGTCTTTTGGCTCCAATGCCAATTTGTCTTAATTTATTTATTATTATTTATTAATATCCATCCAAAAGGGAGCTTATTCCGAAGTCTTTAGGTTATAGTGGATCATTCCAGCCAACTCGTCCTCGTCTCGTCTTAACTCTCAAGCCGTGGATCCCAGGTTTTGTGAAATTCGTCAATGGATTTTCTTCAATGCAGCCGCTATCGAGCATCCAGCTGCTGTTAGTATAAATTAAATCGGCCGTCTCAAAGGGCGGTTAATATCTTCTACCTGATTAGCCAGTAGGAAGACCAGGGGATCGACAGAAATTGTTAACTCTGTTATATCCCTAATAATATTTTGGACCATTAACCAGAATTTTTGAATGACAGGGCACGTCCTCCAGATGTGCACCATATCCCCCTTTTCTCCACAACCCCTCCAACAAAGATCGGATGCCTCTGGGTAAAGCTGCCTCAGTCTGCTTGGAGTTAGATACCACTGGAATAAGATTTTATATAGATTCTCTTTGGTCGTTGTGCAAATGGAAGTTTTTGCTGCGGATTCCCAAATATCCTCCCAGTCGTCCCTGTCAATTTCCATATTAAGGTCTTCGGTCCATTTGAGCATATAATTGTGGTCTGGAGTATTTACTGCCGATTCCATTCCCAAGTATATGCTCATGATCAATCCCTTTGGATAGATACCTCTCCTACAGTGCGACGCGAAACTTGAGAGTTCAGGGAAAACAAGATTCTGGGCAATTTTATAGCGAAAATGCCTAATTTTAAGACATTTGAAGATATGGAGGTCCAGAGCCTCATATTTACTACGAAGTTCTTGGAAGTTAAGACTCTTCCCTTTTGCAACAAAATCTGCTATTATCTTGATATTTTTAGTTTGGAATTGACCAAATTGTTTTGGGTCACAACCTGGGGGAAAACTTGGGTTATTAAAGAGAGGGGTTAGTTGGGACGGGGAGGACGTAAGCTTATATTTCATTTTGGTTTTATTCCAAATATTCCAGGTGCACCACATCGACCCCAGCTTGAACATCTTGGCATTAGGTTCCTGGACCCCTGGAGCCCAAAGAGACATCGGCAGAGAGGAAGTCTTTGTGTATTGAGATTCGATGGCAACCCAACAAAATAGTTCTGGGTCAGCATTCCAAATCACCACCTGCCTCAGCTGGGCTGCTTGGTAGTATCTTAGCACGTCTGGGACCTCCATGTCCCCTCTCGCCCTTGAGGCCAACATAACCAACCTAGCAGTCCTCGGTCTTTTGCCTTGCCCGATAAATTGAGAAATCCTACATTGTCCATTTTTTAGTTCAGGTCCTGGTATCTGGATTGGGAGGGTCTGGAAATAGTAAGGCAATGTTGGAAGTATGTTCATCTTCACTGACACTATTCTCCCAATCCACAATGCCTGGTATTTGTCCCACGTTCGCAGATCCTTTTTGATCCTGTCAAATAGTGTTGGGCAGTTGCATTGATACAGAGAGCCAGAGTCTGGCAATTTTAACTCCCAGGTATTTAATATGGGAGAAGCTACATTTATAATTAAAATTCAATTGTAATTGTGAGGGGTTTTTAATACTATGTATTTGGGGGGTGAGGATTTAATATGTATTTGGGGAGGTTTTTTTTAAATATGTATTTGGGTTTTTTATATAGATTTGGGGGGTGTTTTTTTAATATGTATTTTGGGGATTTTTTTTATATGTATTTGGGGCGTTTTTTTAATATGCATTTGGGGGGTGTTTTTTTTTTAAATATAGATTTGGGGGGTGGAGTTTTTTAAATATGTATTTGGGGTGTGTTATTTTTTATATGTATTTGAGGGGTGAGGGAGGGAGGAAATGAGGGAGTAAGAGTGAGACGGAGGGCAGAGAAATACATGCCAGGGGAAGGGATTGAGTGAGAGTAGGGTAATTGATGGAGGGGGGAGAGTGAGAGGGGGTGAGGGAGGGAGTGAGTAAGAGTGGGGTAATTGATGGAGGGGGGAGAGTGAGAGGAGAGAGGGGGTGAGGGAGAGAGTGAGAGTGGGGTAATTGATGGAGGGGGAGAGGGAGAGTGAGTGAGGGTGGGAGTGAGAGTGGGGTAATTGATGGAGGGGGAGAGTGAGAGGAGAGAGGGGGTGAGGGAGAGTGGGGTAATTGATGGAGGGGAGAGAGAGGGGGTGAGGGAGAGTGAGAGTGGGGTAATTGACGGAGGGGGGGAGGGTGAGAGAGGAGAGGTGGTGAGGGAGTGAGTGAGTAAAAGAGGGAGTAAGAGTAAGACGGAGGGGAGAGAAATACATGCGGGGGAAGGGTTTGAGTGAGAGTGGGGTAATTGATGGAGGGGGGAGAGTGAGAGGAGAGAGGGGGTGAGGGAGGAAGAGAGGGAGTGAGATGGAGGCGAGAGAAATGAAATACCAAGACCGCCGACATTGGGGGGGGCCTGGTCGTAACTCTAGCCCTGGGCCCCGGGAAATCTGTCTGCAGCCCTGATCCATGAGACTTTACTCACCTGCCCCCTGCAGTGATCCTCTCCATTTCCTCACATGTAAGTGGGCAGGGTGTGCTGTTATTCATTTGTTATTATACTGATGTGTGGTTGTGCTCATCTGTTTGTCTTTCATTTTACTTAAGGATCCCCTTTGGAGGAGGAAGAGCCAATGAACACTAACTCTTATGGCCTGAGCCCCCCACGTATTGTCTCGCGGCCTTTGCTTTCTATGTGAGGTTTACTTGAGCACAGTTATTGTGTTTGTATTGTTCCTCCTAAGATAGATATGCAGTTCTGTGTTTGCTTGCTGTAAGACCGAGTGTTATCGGGCTGGCCCCTCCTGGTTATAATATCCATTACCGTCTGATCCATCAACCAAGGGGGCTACAATAGCAAACAATGCATTCAAGTTCTTATCGGCAATCCTGGAAATGCATTGGCTCCTCCTGGCACTGTGGGAGGTACAGTACACGTGTAACAGGGAGATACTGAGGGCCCTTCCTGTGGCAACGTGTAGATAATGTGCCAAACAATGTAACAGGTAAAGTTACAGACAGAAAACAATAACACAACATTCTCCTCTGTTCCTGTTACAACTCTGCAGTCTGGGTATTTTGGAAATCATGTCCCAGCCCAATACTAGCACTGCACAAAGATTGCATTTTGAATCAGTTGTTCAAACAGACATTATTTCATTATTTTTCTTCTCAGCGTGGACTTGTTTGCTTGTGAAATATTAAATCCCTCATTCGAAAAGGTCATGAGGCGTGAGATCGGTTTCTGCCTAATCAATGCACACCTACAATATTATTTCTAGAAATAAAAAAAATAGAGTACTTTGATTAATGAATGTTATTATTATTTTCTATTTGATCACTGTGCGCTCATTTGCATATCCTTTCCCAGAATCCCTAGCTGCAGTGGAAGCACTGCAAGCTAAGACATAATGGTGAAAAGCATGGGGTTGCAGACCTGTGTGAGACGTGAATGTGTTCACAAGGGGCATTTTTATTTGCTGTACATCAGTATGTTAATCATTTTCACGGATTTTATTATAGTGCTTTCAAATTACCAGTTCAACATAAGCCCCCCAAAAAAACGATTCAAGATAATTGTGTAATTGGCATCCTTGTTTACTGTGAAAAATGAATGTTTTATTGTTACTGGGTCCTGTGTAATTCTAACCGTACGTGATAGTAATTGTTGTGCAATGTTCTGCGTGACATCATTATTACTTGACAAACAAAGAACAACAAAGTGGACATTGAAAATCTGCCTGCAGACTCTGTGCCTGCTTATGGGTTAGTAACGTTTAGTAAATCAGGACCGACGACTCTGGGGGCCCGTCCGTGATCAGCCGCTCAGCTGGTCCCTACTCCGCGGCCCTGTGGGGTCCACAGCCGTGGGGCCACAATTCCCTCTGCTGCCATTCTGAGGTACTGTGGTCCTGTAACTCCCCCCACCCAGCAGCCCGGGGACCCGGCCAACACTCTTTCCTGTGCTCCATAAAAGAAATTATCTTGTCAAATGTCTCAAGCTAAGTAAAGTATCATTACTTTAAGGCAGCGGTGCGCAAACTGGGGGTGCGCCATTTTCGGGGGGGGGGGGCACGGAGCTTATAAAGGCCCCCACTCTCTTGCCCACAACATTTAAATTAAATGCCGGGGGGGGGGGGGAGCGCGCGAGGCCTCTGTAAGTCCCTTACCTCATCTCTGGCAGCGTGTCGCCATGGCAACACGGCGTCAAATGATGCCGCGGGGTCACATGACGTCGTGACATCAGAACACGCCGGAAAAAGGGTAAGTGGGGTGGGGGCAGGGGGGGAGAGCAGGCAGGGGGAGCAGACAAAAAAAAGTTTTGAAAGCAGTTAAAACAATTGTTTTTTTAATGAATGTGTGTACAGGTGAGCACAGCAGACGCTATTGCCAATTATTGACTATGGAGACATAGTATATGGCTCGGCTCCTCAAACCCACCTTAGCAAACTTGACACCCTCTACAATTCAATTTGTCGTTTTGTTCTCCAATGCAACTACAACACACATCACTGCGAAATGCTCAAAGAGCTAGACTTCCCAAAGGTGTTACTGCTGGGTTCAAATATGTCTCAAGGCAACGAGAACAGATGCTCAGACATTTCCCTATCACTGTTCACTTAGTTTTTTCTTGTTGAATTCACTCGGATCTGACAATAGGGCTGTGACCTGGTGGTACATGTCCCTCAGCACAGCATCACTTCCAGTGTTTTGCACGAAGATACCGTGTCAGCCAGCACTGAAGCTAGCGCAGCGTGTAAAGACTGCGCTGGTATATTCTGTACATTGAGAAACCACGCTGTAATACTCATTTTTTACAGTGCATTACATGTAATGGTATTTTTTATCATGTAGGAACATATCTTGAAACCCAGTTATTTGGCATAATAATAAATATAATAATAAATAATATAATAAATTCAGTTTTTCCTCTCTAATTGTACAAAAATTGGATATTAAAGCACACTTCAAAATATTCAGACATCTATACTTAAAATGTCTGTTTATAAATCATATATTACACATTTAATCAATGAGGAGTTGTGTTGTTTTACTCGGGCGCTTGCTCTAACCGTCACGTGATTAATGGATGCGTATTAAAAGATTGAAAAGGGGGTAATACAACCTTAATTGGAGTTCTCTTGGAAAGTCATCGTGTGACTCAAAATACCCCACTAGGGTCTATCCTGGACCCTTGGTATAAATGGAACAGAAGAAAAGGTGGGGGAACACAAGGTGGGGGACCTTTTACGAGCCTGAGGAAGCCCTGTGTAGGGCGAAACGCGTAGCTCATCGATTTTGGAACTGTGCAGCACTCAGTGAGGGAACGGAGGTGCCGTGGAGACTCTCTTCATCCGGACGCGGAGAAAAGAGACTTTGTACCCACATATCACCCACTTATTCCCTTTGCTGTTTTATTCTCCCTTTTCAAGAAGCATTAGTGGCTTCTTTTGTTTTTATATTTCCTACCCCCATACTGTTTTAAAGTGTATTGTTTATTCTATGATAGTTAAAATAAAGATTTCACCTCCCATAAGTGTTCAGTGTCCCTGAGTCCACTTGAGATTGTGTGTAGACCTTAGGTGTCTACCTACCATCATTGCCGTTGGAGTAACAAAGATACCTCTATGAGTGTGTGCTCACACTGGCCCGTGTGAGTATTTTGGTATATCCCTCTATCCCTCTCTCACCAGGTTTGAGCATTTGAGCCTGGGTCTTTGGCTATATGTTATCCACCCAAGGATCTGTTTATTGCATTGGTGTTTACAAAGATACAGCTATATGAGATCGCTCACATTAGGCCTTGTGAGTGGGTTATTATCCATCAATATTTGATACTTGCAATATCATATTGTTCCACCCCCATACCGCAGCAAACTTATGTATGTATGCGCCTAATTGCTTTTTTGTTTACACTTACATCCGCACGAGAGGCGAATTACAGTCAAGAATCCACCGACCCAAAGGAGAAAAGAGGACCAGCAAGAAAGCAGTACTACCACTCAGAAGCAAGACGCGGAAAGAAGTCAAAGAAACCTTGATGGGATACAACTTACACAAGGCCGTGTAAGTTTATTTATTATTCCATCTACACCCTGTGATTACATACAATACATAAACTCCCTATTCAAGGAGTTTTTCTTTCTATGAGGGATCAATAGAGTCTAAAACACCGCATTGACCGTCAGTGAAAGATACTACATCCTCCTCACATTGTGCTCCCCCACCTTTTCTTCTGTTACATTTAATCAATGGGCAGTAAAATCATTCTGTTTTCTAAATCACTTCTACATTGTTCATGACAAAGCTGATTTGGTATAAAGATTTATTATTAGGTTGTGTGTATTTCTTCAGAGAATGAGTAGTGGATCCATGGAATTTCTTCCCAGCAGAGGTGGTGATGGTTAAAACAGTAAAGAAAACACTAATTCAAAGCTGCTTGGGGTAGACACAAGGGTATTTTAAATATGGAAAATTTCCTAAAGGAAATGAGGTGCGAGACTTCACCTGTCCTAGGTAAATAGGCACAATGAGGTGGTTCTGCTATCAATATCTATGTTTGTACATACAGTATTTAGGGTTACCAGGTGTCCAGTATTGAACTGGACTGTCCTGTATTTGGGCTCTGTCCAGTAAAAAATTAGAGGTAATACTGGACATGTATGTCCCCGGTATTACCTCTCTGGGCGTGTATGTGTATACCGGTATTACCTCTCTGGGCGTGTATGTGTATACCGGTATTACCTCTCTGGGCGTGTATGTGTATACCGGTATTACCTCTCTGGGCGTGTATGTGTATACCGGTATTACCTCTCTGGGCGTGTATGTGTATACAGGTATTACCTCTCTGGGCGTGTATGTGTATACCGGTATTACCTCTCTGGGCGTGTATGTGTATACAGGTATTAACTCTCTGGGCGTGTATGTGTATTCCGGTATTACCTCTCTGGGCGTGTATGTGTATACCGGTATTACCTCTCTGGGCGTGTATGTGTATACAGGTATTAACTCTCTGGGCGTGTATGTGTATACCGGTATTACCTCTCTGGCCGTGTATGTGTATACCGGTATTACCTCTCTGGGCGTGTATGTGTATACTGGTATTACCTCTCTGGGCGTGTATGTGTATACCGGTATTACCTCTCTGGGCGTGTATGTGTATACCGGTATTACCTCTCTGGGCGTGTATGTGTATACCGGTATTACCTCTCTGGGCGTGTATGTGTATACCGGGATTACCTCTCTTAGCCCGAGGGATGCGGCAGCTTTGAACACGTCCATTACATGAACCCCAGCTTGCCTAGCCGGAGCAGCTAACGGCACCTGGAAGTACGTATCACGGGAGGCGGGGTTTCTGGAGCTGAAATTAATGGGGTTCAGCTCCGGAGACCCCCTGCTTCAATGTTTTAAAGCTGCAGTCCAAGCTGCCGTTTTTTTAATTTGATTTTTTCCCCTTTAATATGCGCATCAATACAATCCACACAATGATAAGTAATTAGCTAAGTTGCTGATCAATCCGTTCTCCTGTGATCGATCAGCGAAGATGCGGCTCGGGGGTTCACTAAATGGCTGTCAGTGCAGCAGAAGAGGAACAAAGATGCAAAGTTCTATGGGGAAGATCATGTGACCAGGCAGTCACTAGATACAATTGGTGCACTGCTAGAGAGGGCAGGGCTCAAAAAGGGGTGTGTCAGAGCCTGTTTCAGAAGTGGAAGGGGATGTACTTTGTAAATGGTTGCTATAGAAACAAAAAATGCTTGTTACATTATAATACATAAAAAATGTCATTTAGAGATTAAAAAAAAAATGATACAAGTATTTTCTCATAGTACAGAACTGATTTATTTAAAAAAAACCACATGTACGATATTGCTCGGTCTGCAGCTTTAGGGTAAAAGCAATGCCTTTCTGTGGCCAAACATTGCCTGAGACCATATTAAAGAAAATATCCCATTGACATCAATCTGGTGCAATAATTATTTGCCTTGATACATACGTCCCAAAGGGACGGGCCTCTCACACGCCCCCTCGCTGCAGCTTTTTATACATTAACACTTTGGCTTGGGACTCAGTTACTTTGCTGGGAAAGCAGCGGAAGGTGACGTGGGTGACCCCGGCTTGCGTCCCAGTGTCAGCTCCTCGGGACCTTTGGCCGTTCACATTATCTCGGTGCCTCAGGCAACAACATTATATTGTAAGCGCTACGGGCGCAGGGACTAACTATGCCTGCAAAAGTCTACGCGCAGCTCTGCGTACACCGTCAGTGCGGGATAAGAAGAATACATGTTATTGAAGATTCATGCTAAGGACAACGTAGTTCGTGAGAAAATAAAGGGAAACCCAAGCGCAGATACAGTAACCAGCTGCGCGTACGCCACCTGTGGGGAAAAGAGGCAGATATGGGATTCAGCTTCACATGATAAACAGGTATTTTTGGGGCCGATAATAAATATTTTCCTAGTTTTCGAGACCTGAACAAAAAAAAAATTGCTGGGAGAGCTCTTGCAAATTATTTTTGCCAATAATGTATTGGGGGCGTTTTCAGTTCCTCAAAGAAACAAAATGGCTGTGGATTTATGAAACCCTCCTGTTGCCGAGACACTTACTGTCCGAGACGGGAGGAGACGTCGCAGTGCTGAGGGGTTCTGGGTCGTGAATGTTTCTTCTGACGCCATGTAGCGCCTGATCAAGGCTCTGCAGCTGTGGCGCAGTCAGCTGCGCGCGCTGGGATTCTGTAACCATGGCGGCATTTTCGAGACCAAGATTCGCAATCTGTTCCGGCGACAGCTCCTTCAAGAAATCAATTCGACGTTCGCAGTTATTTCAGGGGAGTGGGGGGTTGGGGAGGGGGGGTGGGTTACCTTCTCTCTTGCAATTCCATATAATCAGGCAGCTGAATTTCTTAGGGGGCTTTGAATGGGGGAGAGTTTGTCAAACAAGTGTTTGCACAGAAAAGGGAGCAGCCAGAGGAAATCAAACCCCTTCCGAGGGGCCTATTCTACAAGCCTTCATAAAAAAGAAATCGCCCTGCCGCTTACGCCGCCAGTTTTTTGAGCGTTGCGATCACGGTATCAGAAAGCTTCGATTACCTGTGATAGCAAAATTCCCAAAACGGGCGAGTAGCCGGCGGCGTGATGGTCGCCTCTCTGAAAAGGGCTCACCCAGCGATTTGTTCCAGCTGCAGAGATTGCCGCACAAAGAGACCCGCCCCTCCCTGCGCATATCTCGCCAGCGATCGCAGGGTTTTAATAGCAGAACCGCGTTCATTTCAGGTCCGGGGACCCCCTGCTTCCCGAGATACAGGCCCCGTTATGGGGTGCCGGTATCTCCTATGCATTTAAATGTTCCAGTCACATGACCGTGGGATTTAAATGCATAGGAGATACCGGCACCCTATAACAGGGCCTGTATCTCGGGAAGCAGGGTGTCCCCGGACCTGAAATCAACGTGGTTCTGCTCCGGAGACCCCGTGCTCACGCACACTAGTATAATTAGTGGGTAGCCGGGTTGTGTGTATTTTTGTTTATTGTGGGTAAAGTGATTGGATGAAGGGGGTAGAAGGATGGATGTTTAGGCCTACCGGGTGGTAGCGGGAGAGGTTAACCCCTTCATTACAATAAGGTTATGAAGGAGTTAACTACACCCGCAAATCCCCCCCTCCCCTGCAAAGCCTAAACACCCACCAAGGGCCAAATACCACCTTCACCCACCCCCTCTACCCCAATAAACATGGCACTGGTAGTTAACCACTTCATTGCCGTAGCGGTTAGCTGCTAAGGTAATGAAGTTACCTGTAAATGCATTTTTATTGCATGGGGCTCACGCCGGGGGTCTCTGGTGCTGATATGAATGGGTATCAGCTCTGGAGACCCCCGGCATCAATCCGATGCAGGAAAAAGCTTTTTTTTCCCTAACTCCTCTCTCGCCGCCTCTCAGCAGCTTCTCACCAGCCTCACGCCAACTTTTCCTGGCGTGAGGATTTTGGGAGGAACTCGCTATTCTAGAGCGGCGATCAGCCTCGATAAACTAATCGAGGCAACTAGAATCGCACGAGTTTCAGTACCTGCCGATAAGTGGCTTATCGCTGCTCACCCGGCGAATTGTTTTGTGCGGCTGCAAAAATTGTCGATTTATGCCTTTATCGCCACTTATCGAGGCTTACTGAATGGCAGTAGGCATTTTGCCCGAAAAGGCCTTGATAAGTGGTTTATCGAGGATTATAGAATAAGTCCCCAAGTCTAACTTTAAAAATGTAAATTAAAAATACTTATATTTGTCAGATTTGGGTAAAAAGGGTATACCCAGATGGGAACCCTTAAATAGGTCAGTGGATTTAGTTCAGTTTGATCCTATGGAGGGATTACCCCCTTAACCCCTTGTGTGCCCTGACAAAACCAGTGGGTGTCACAGGAGCTGACACACTAGTGTCTCTTGTAATGTTTGCCGTGACCAGCGGTGGATTTGAAAGTCCGCCGTCCCTAGGCACTTACATGTGCGCCCGCCTCCTTACTGCCGCCCTCCTTCTCCATTCGAATCCCAGCATCAAATGGTGCCGCGAACGTAAGCAACGTGATGGTGCATGGTGCTGCGTTGCCATGGTGATGCAACATCATTTGACGTCGCTCCATCACGCTGCCATGGCAACGAGACGCCGGGTGACGGTGACGTCCACGGCGTCATTTGACGCTGGGATTCGAATGGAGAAAGAGGCAGCCGCCACATGTAAGTGCCCTCCCATCAGGCCCGATACGCCCGAGAGCGCGGGAAATGTATATGGGGGCGCACATTTTTGCCACCCCCAAATTTTGCCGCCCTTAGCCCGGGCCTATCAGGAAATCCGCCACTGGCCGTGACAATCAAATGTAAATTAAATATATGTATACCTGTTACTATGTATATAACTATG
>NC_134493.1:27996913-28014413 GCF_040206685.1 Ascaphus truei | reverse complement strand
ATATACCCCACATCGTGTAAAACAGACCGGCTCCACGTTTCAGCCTTTCCAAAAACCATTTCCGCCTTCCTCTTAAACGCCCGCAGAATGTTCACATCACACGCCAGGGAGCTGATCCGTGGCAGGGCAGCGCTGGGGGGGGGGAAACGTTCAGTGAATGATCCGTGGCAGGGCAGCGCTGGGGGGGAAACGTTCAGTGAATGATCCGTGGCAGGGCAGCGCTGGGGGGGGGGGGGGAACGTTCAGTGAATGATCCGTGGCAGGGCAGCGCTGGGGGGGAAACGTTCGGTGACGCTCAGGGAATATGTTATTGCTCGGGATTGCAAGATATTATTTATTGACATTATCATTTGCAAGAAAAGATACAGTGAGATGTCCATCTGGTTTCAAGCACAGACGGGAATGAAAGTGCCATGAAACAGGAGAGCACAATGATGGTAACTAAACTCATCAGACACTCGTTTTAAAAGCAGCAACACCCACTAGGAGCCTATATACGTTGAGTTATGTTCGTGTCTCATGCCCTGCTCTTTTCCTAATCTTTTTATAGGGTTAAAACATGTTTCTTAATCCCTAGCTTCTGAGATTTCCTATGGTAATCTAGACTGTTGATGGAAAAATATAAAGCGCAATAGAGTGCTAACACTCTAAAAAATTAAACTAAGATTAACCCAGTGAACGTGGTGTGATGGTGATTAAGTGAACAAATCACTCACACAGGTCTGCAGAAAAATGGTCTGATCACGCGTGACTCTCTCTTAAAAATAAAGAGGAATAAATAGCATAATACAGTTTTAACGCACAAACAATTGGATTCAAGAGGGAAGGACACACTCACATTCTACTGGGAGAATGTGAGTGTGTTCTTCCCCCTTGAATCCAATTGTTTGTGCATTAAAACTGTATTATGCTATGTACTCGTCTTTATTTTTAGGAGAGAGTCACGCGTGATCAGACCATTTTTCTGCAGACCTGTGTGAGTGATTTGTTCACTTAATCACGATCACACCACGTTCACCGGGTTAATCTTAGTTTAAGTTTTTAGTGTGTTAGCACTCTATTGCGCTTTATATTTTTCCACTAACACTTGTATACGATATTCTGGATATCGTTTATTTAAAGCTGCACAGAAAAGCTCATTTTGTTTTCGTTTTGCGTTTCTCTATATCACTTATTAATCTTTAGACTGCTCTGGGCTCTGAGGAGAGCTTCATTTTCACACCCCGTACGCTTAATATTTAAAACGTTTATATCTCGTGCACGAAGCGTCGGATAAAAAATAAATAAAAATAAATACCCAGCGTTGGAAAAGAGGAGAAGCAAAATAATAACATACAGAACAATGGCGATTAGGCTAAGGCCCCGCTCCCAGAGTCAGCGCACCTGCGCTGCTGACAGGCGGTGCGCTGAGATACACAGACCGCGATCTGCGGTCTGTAGGGAGCCGGAGCGGGAGGTGGGCGGTTTGATCGGGAGGTGGGCGGTTTGACAGGGAGGGGGGGCGTGGCTTGAGCGGAGGGACCCGCTACTCTCCCCCCCCTCCCTCCACGGACTCGGGCTGGAGCTGGAAGGTAAGTTTAAACACACACACGCAGGCACTCATTCATACACGCGCACACACACACACAGGCAGGCACTCACGCACTCATACACACACACACGCGCACACACAGGCAGGCACTCACGCACTCATACACACACACACACACAGACAGAGGCAGGCACTCGGGCACACACACACACACACAGACAGGCACTCACGCACTCAGACACATACACACACAGACAGGCACGCACTCAGACACACACACAGAGAAAGGCACTCACCTTCTTTCACTCCACACTCCTCCCCGCTCCCCGAAGCCTCTCCTCCTCCCGAAGCCTCCCCTCCCCATTGGCTCACAGCCACACACGTCACGCGTCAACGCTAGGAAACACCATTCTGTGGTGTCTCCAGCGGCTGACGCGCTACAGCGTGTAGTGCTCTGTGCAGCCAGGGGGGACCGGGACCGGCTCGCGAGGATTCCCCTGCTGGTGGGGAACTCGCGACCCGCCGCCCGCGCCAACGAGCGCAGCGGGACCGAGCGTCGGCTGCTGCTTATTTGGAAGTTTTATGCTACTTTGTGGTAGACGTTTTCAAATACATACAATGTTTTTACATAGAGTCTGACGTTTCTATTTCCAAATAGTGAAGTTCCTAGGATTTTTTCTTTGGGATGGTAGCTGGGTCCATTGTTTGGGGGAAGACCTGAGAATGTAACACAGTCTTACAGAAGAACTCTCTCTCTTTTTTTATCCTTGTCCACTAAAATTAAACCTGTTGAAAGGCTATCATAACCGATCCTACCAACGAACAGCAACCCCAACATTGTGTGATATCTGTACTGGGACCCACTGAATGAAAAACACCGTTGCTTGTTTGTTGCACCACAGTTCCTGTTTGCTGGCATGATTGCTGGTGAAGCTATGAAAAAGTGTTGGCAGTACACCTCTAGGAACAAGCACTGTGAAGGAGAAGTGCCAGAGGAAACATATTAGGAAGATGACCAGCGTGCCAGTAATACTCCATTCAAAGGATATCATACGTCAGCACCTCTGAAAAGCTACAATAGATTTTGTTACATTGTATTTACCAGTGCTACCATAAGGAGACCAATATCAAGAATCATTATTTAGAGCACATGTTAAAATCATTTGCTGTCATTTGGACCTGCAATGCTTCAGCAAAGTTAATAAATTAAATACTATCAAGGACATTTCATAAGCAAAGGCCAGTCTTACTATAGATAGGTTGAGATGGGGATGGCAAGGTGGCATTAATATATTCAGAGGGGGCAGTTGCCATCCCTATAGGCACGGACATGCTTCCATATAAGGGAGTAGTGGTCCTAGCGGGCCTTAGACCAGTTCTCGTTTGGTGGTCAAAACTACTCACCTGAATTCTGACGTTTGGATCTGATAGATCAGCTCAGGGTCAGCAGCACAGAGATTGGGGGCCAGTCCTGCCAAATCATAGCCCTTCAGGTCACTGACCGACTTTGCAGAATCATTTAGAAACCCACGAAGAATGGACTGGGCCTGAAAAGATACAACTTCACATTAAAGCAGCAATCTCCCCTTTGGAAATGTGGTATGGTATATTGTCTACAGAGGTTGAGGTATCTACTATCCCATGGCCGCACCAGTCAGAGTCTGCCTATTCCAGAGATAACACTTCTCTTTGGTGGGTCTGAGAGAAGGAAACATGACTCAACATGCTTACAACATAAACAGAATGTTTTCCATTGGGTATGTCCACTGCATTACCACTAATAATCAGATCACTGGCAAAGCTTCATTGTTACAGACATTGGCGTCTCTTGGACAGACTACCAAGATTTAGAAATACTTTTTTTTATCCAAAACAGACGTATTTTGGGGGAGAATAATTATTGCAATTGGCCTACTGTATGTGGGATGGGAGGTGGAGAACCATTAGTGTTTAACTTGTAAAACATGATTTCCACTTGCACCAAACAAAAACAAGCGTATTTCCACCTGTTTCCTGCCAGAGGGTCTTGAAACGTATTGTTCTGAAACTGTTGCAGCAAAGGAGCAGGATAACTGGACCTACAGTATTAGCATTACCTGCTAATAAGCACACTTACCTGAGCAAACGTCCATTCCACCTGCTGGCTGAGCGCAGAAACAGCATCTATAGAACTTAAGTCCAGCGCGTCTATTTCCTGATCACTGAGAGCTGTAGCAATACGCCCAAGTGAAGTAATATGGTAGCTTTTCCAATCTGAAAGCGTCCCCCATACCTTTTAAGTAAAACTAGGTGTAAGCCGCGAACAGACAATCTATTACTGTATATTCAGTTTTACACATGCAAGAGGTTTTGTGGAATACAACACTGCCGAACATTAAATAAGTGTTTGCTTTAATTGGTAGCCATCACTCATTAACATACCTACAGGTTATTACAGGGACAAACACATCCTTTGTCCATTATTCAGTTATTTACATTGCAGTTTCTATACCTAAATGTTCCCCAGGGCACCGGGTCTGTAACAGCCTCCTGTAAACTATAAAGATACACCACCATGGACTGTAAATATTGGCCCAAAAACGCATTGATATTACAGGCACATGAATAAAATATAAGGATTTGTGAAGCACAATGTGTTGCTACATTCTGTTGATCTTTTCAGACAAGAATAACTATTGATCTAATATGACACACATTAACTCCTTCACTTCCAAAGATGCCAGATAGACTTTCTGGCAACGAAGGAGTTAGGCAGTAACCCTCCCCACATATGTTGGGTAAATTCCTCTGAATCGGGGTTTCCTCTATAGGGAGCGTCAAGTTGAAGAAACAAACATCCCAGTAATAGGAGGGTTACCAATGTGGCACAGATAATTCACGGGTAATAACATAGCGTTGTGTGTTGTGAGCCACGTACCTGTTTCACTCGCTCCTTTATCACCGAGAGCTGAGAACGGTTAAAGCTCCTTATAGCCCCAAGAATGTGCACATTTCTCGTCACGGTGTCTGCGTCAATGCACCGCAGCTCTTTAAGGGACCAGAAGGAATTGGCTTCTGACAGCTTCATGATGTCCTCAGAGGAGGGCGCTGTGACGCCTTCACACTCTGCAAATGTAACATGGAAACGTTACCTATAATATGATCGGTATGGTCCATTGTGCCCGGTAAAGTCAATATGGAAAGAGTCAGTTAGGAAAAGGTCAGCGTTCTAACATTAATCTTTATGGCTTCAGAAAATGCAGTTCTCCAAGTGTCCAGCTGATACCATGCTAAATGGTATTTAGCACAACTCCAAATTTGAATATACACATATATTAGTGAAAATTGAATTGGTTTTACAAATATTGTACTATATGTTGTGTCATTATGTATGTTGCGCGGGCCTTTCAGTTTTTGTTTAGAAATATTCCCCCTTCCAGTTAGCAGGTATATTAGTGTATATAATGGTGAATTAATGTTTTGGTCCCTACATGGACCTCTATCAAGATTATCATCTTATTATCGTGATTAAGGTACATTTATGGACCGAAATGTTGATCCAGCGTTATATATACTAGTGCCGTACTTTGACTTGTTTGTTGTACTATCACCACTGATCTTCCGAGCACCCAAACAGAGGTTGTTCCACTGGTGTACGAGAGCACCCATGCTTCTTATCCTAAATATATATTATGCTGGTAGGCTCAACCACACTATGAAAGCTTGAACAATATACCCAGATAAAGTGGGAATGGTGCATGCCATACATGCAAATGAGGCGGGCATGACAAGTAAGGCCTCCACTCCCAAACATGAAAGACACTGAAAAGCAATGGCCCTCGTTCTCCGGTGGCCGGATTGTCCCTGGGCTTGACAGCGTTCAGGAAGAAGGCATGCTAAGTGCCTTCTTCCTGAAGGTGCTAAGTATCCCCAGAAGTTAAACAAAAGCGGTCATTCAAACCTAAAACTGGCTACCTACAACTGCCGGACTCTCACCAGTGAGGAACTGCCGGACTCTCTTCCAGTGGAAGAACTGCCGGACTCTCTTCCAGTGGAAGAACTGCTGGACTCTCTTCCAGTGGAAGAACTGCCGGACTCTCTTCCAGTGGAAGAACTGCCGGACTCTCTTCCAGTGGAAGAACTGCCGGACTCTCTTCCAGTGGAAGAACTGCCGGACTCTCTTCCAGTGGAAGAACTGCCGGACTCTCTTCCAGTGGAAGAACTGCCGGACTCTCTTCCAGTGGAAGAACTGCCGGACTCTCTTCCAGTGGAAGTACTGCCGGACTCTCTTCCAGTGGAAGAACTGCCGGACTCTCTTCCAGTGGAAGAACTGCCGGACTCTCTTCCAGTGGAAGAACTGCCGGACTCTCTTCCAGTGGAAGAACTGCCGGACTCTCTTCCAGTGGAAGAACTGCCGGACTCTCTTCCAGTGGAAGAACTGCCGGACTCTCTTCCAGTGGAAGAACTGCCGGACTCTCTTCCAGTGGAAGAACTGCCGGACTCTCTTCCAGTGGAAGAACTGCCGGACTCTCTTCCAGTGGAAGAACTGCCGGACTCTCTTCCAGTGGAAGAACTGCCGGACTCTCTTCCAGTGGAAGAACTGCCGGACTCTCTTCCAGTGGAAGAACTGCCGGACTCTCTTCCAGTGGAAGAACTGCCGGACTCTCTTCCAGTGGAAGAACTGCCGGACTCTCTTCCAGTGGAAGAACTGCCGGACTCTCACCAGTGGAAGAACTGCCGGACCCTCTTCCAGTGGAAGAACTGCCGGACTCTCACCAGTGGAAGAACTGCCGGACCCTCTTCCAGTGGAAGAACTGCCGGACCCTCTTCATGTGGAAGAACTGCCGGACCCTCTTCCAGTGGAAGAACTGCCGGACCCTCTTCCAGTGGAAGAACTGCCGGACCCTCTTCCAGTGGAAGAACTGCCGGACCCTCTTCCAGTGGAAGAACTGCCGGACCCTCTTCCAGCGGAAGAACTGACGGACTCTCTTCCAGTGGAAGAACTGCCGGACTCTCTTCCAGTGGAAGAACTGCCGGACTCTCTTCCAGTGGAAGAACTGCCGGACCCTCTTCCAGCGGAAGAACTGCCGGACCCTCTTCCAGTGGAAGAACTGCCGGACTCTCACCAGTGGAAGAACTGGAAGATGAGATTGAAAAGATTAAATGGGATATTGTTGACCTTTGTGAAGTAAGAAGAAAAGATGAACCCCAACCCTATTTTATTACCTAGGTATAGAAAATAGAAGAATCAGTGGAGTACACATCATCGTTAACAAGAGATGGAGAAACAATATAGTAGTATATGAAACCTCATCGGAAAGAGCAGCCAAAATCGTCATTCAATTGACAAAAAGATACAGGCTTTAAATAATCCAAGTGTATGCTCTAACATCAAGTCACACAGATAATGGAGTGAAAACAGTGGTGGGATTCAGCCGGTGCGAACCTATTCCTAAAATTTCACCAGTTCGCCGAACTGGTGCTTAATTCACTCACCTGTGCGGGTGGCGGGCGGCGTCTACCAGCATCTCCCGGCATCTTTCCCCTGCAGATCTTTTCAATATGGACGCGCAGCGTCAAACTGCGCCAGGTTTCCATGCCAACAGGAACACTACCTGACGTAACTGCGTCACGTGACACCCATTGCTATGACAACGAGATACTAAGTGACGTCACACGGCCATATTGAGAAGATTTGCAGGGGGAGCATGCGATGTCGGAGCATGCTGGGAGACGCCGCCCGCCAAAGCGTTGCAGGGGGAAGATGCCGGGAGGACGCCACTGAAGGTAAGAACCGGTTACTAATATTTCTTAATCCCACCACTGACTGTGGAAGATTTTGTAACAGGGATTTATCCCTGTTAAGAATCTTGCCTCTAATCCAGCAGTGTGCTGGTTAATTGCACTGGTTAATGGTTAACTGGTTAACCTGCAATCAACCACCCCATCTGACTAATCAGAACTCTGGCAGAAAAAGCCTGTTCTGAGAGACAGGGAGGAGGATTCCTTAGTCTCACCATTGGGGCTGAACCAAGGAAGGACAGACAGATTATTCCTGAGTCCTACAATTGGGGCCGACCCTGGAAGGACAGATTTCTTGAGCTGCAAAGAGACTGTAGGCTGACAACAAGACAAAGGGGAGAAGATTTCTAAACCTGGATCCTGATATTGCTATAGCACACAAGGAGAGCAGAGAGGACTTCCACTACAGCTACCAGACACAGATAAGACTTTCTTATGAGACTGTTGTATAGCTGTATATATGTATATATATATTTGGGCTGGTAAATAGCTTAGCTAACCACCCAGTTAGAGAGGGCTGAACTATATGTGTAGATAGTCTCCAAAATGGAGATAGGTTTTTGTTTGACTTATTTTCATATGGTTTCCTGTGTTAAAGGGACAGGCACAATAAAGCCTAGTTTAAGTTTCACTTTAAACGGTCTCCATTGCGTACCTCTGCACACGTCTCTTACAGACTTCTACCATGAAATCAAACAACTTAATGATAAATGAAATTGTCACCTCAAGATCATTATGGGAGATTTGAATGCCAAGATTGGTGCCCAGCAGAAAGACAAAGCATCAATTGGTAAATATGGTTACAGAAACATAAACTAACATGGAAAAAGATTGGTAGGATCTGCTTAGTGTAGGTAATCTGACGTGACGACCATCAGGAGAGTATCATCCACTCGTTATGTCCCAGTGGCAGCCACTGTTACTCACAATGCATATTTGGTCCTCTTCTGCTGTACTGACAGCTGTCAAGTGAACCCCCGAGCCGAATCTTCGCCGATCGATGACAGGAGAACTAATCGATCGGCAACTTAGCTAATTACTTATCATTGTGAGGATTGTATTGATGCACATATTAAAGGGAGAAATAAAAAAAATGGCAGCTTGGGCTGCAGCTTTAACATATAAAAAATAGTAGAATGTATACATATTAGATACTACAATGTTGCTAGAAAATAGGCGAGATTGTAACCGTATCTGAAGCTGAAGGGATGAAAAGGTAACAGAGTAACCCTGTATACATTAGCCACACAATTGTACCAACTAGATGGAACAAGTACATTTAACCATTACATATCCTTTAACACTTAATGGTATAGTACTATCAAATGCAGATCTGGCTATGTCTCAGGACACTATATCACAACTTATGAAGGATAACTAAAACACAAGCATAAATGGAGCTAATGCCCATGAAAAAAATCATAGTGTCTCAGGAACAAGGATAGTGGAACTCAGTCTATTACTAATAGAGGGAAATCACATTTATCTCATTCAATTTTTCTGGTATCAGTGTCTTTAGTGTAAAGATTCAAAAGCTCTCACGCGTGGAAAGAGTTTCAACCTGATCTCTTCCTCTTCTATCAATCAGAACCATTTGTATACCTTTGTAGCGCAGAAGGCAGGGATCTTGGCTATGGGGACTTTTAAAATTACGAGACACACTGTGTTGCTCAAAGCCTATCTTTATATTTCTAGCGTGCTCCCAAATACGCCTTCTTTACTGCCTTTTGGTTCAACCAATATATTGGGAGCCGCATGGGCACTCACACATATACACTGCATAAGAAGTCATGCAAGATATACATTATTTTATACTAAAGACTTCACCAGTGTGTTTAGACTTTCGATGTTTAGACTTGAAAGTCTTCCTATCGTTATGTACCATTTTGCGAGCTTTACGTTTACCACAAGGAAAATTCCCCATGGACCTAACAGATGTCCATGACTGTTGACAATTCCCGAGGTCTAACAGCGAGGTGAGGACCTAGTACTGTGTCACTTAAAAGTATCCCCCAATGTCTATCAAACTTCTTTTTTACATTCGACCAAGCGAGTTGGAGTTGGTGACAAAACGAATTGAATTCGCAACTGGATCATTAATGGAGAATACCCAGCGGCGGATTAGAAAACCCGCCGCCCCCTGACACATAGCTGTTACGGCAAGGCGTTGCCATGGTAACGCATCATTTGGCGCTACGACGCCCCGTTGCCAGATGCTGTGTGACGGCACGTTGGTTACATTCCGACGCTGCTGTTCAGAAGGAGACGGAGGGCGGCAGGTAAGTAGGCGGCCGCCACAAGTAAGTGCTTTCCCATCAGGCCCGATTGGCCACAGAGCGCGGCAAAAGTATATAAGGGCGGACATTTTTGCCGCCCCCGAATTTTGCTGCCCTAGCCCCGGTCCTAATGGGCTTAATGGCAAATCTGCCACTAAGGATACAAATTTAATATAGAATCTTTTTTGTTAATCGATAGTGAATTCCTCTCTAACCGGCCAGCTACCTGGGGCCCTATCTAACAGTTGTTGACTATAACCTCTTTTTGATATAGATCATTAGCTTGGATAGTGAAGTCTGCATCAGCACTGCAGTTATGTTTTAATCTCGTGAACTGTCCTAGGGGGATGTTATCGATCCAAACCTTCTTATGATGGCTGGTCGCCATCAGTAAACTACTCGCATCTACTTCCTTAAAGTGTGTACTGGTGATGATTACTCCATCTGGAGATGCCTGTAAATGCAAATCAAGAAAGTCTACAATTCTTTATTTCCTGATGAAGTGCCTTGAGGAGTCGCCATGAAACGCGTAGGAATTCTTTGCCTCACAACATACAGTGTTTCTTTGGACTTTAACCTTGGCTATGAGTGTTATGTGACAGCGTGAGTGTCCTGGGAGTACATATACTCAGAGTTCCACACACTCAGCTGAGGACCTAATAAGTCAGAAGGACTCTCCAAATAGAACTTTCCCAGTTTGGGCTGAAGTCACCTCTCCATCGTGAGTAACTGTGGCTGCCCCTGGGACATAACGAGTGGATGATACTCTCCTGATAGTCGTCACGCCAGATTACCTACACTGAGAAGCTGACCTGGATGTTTGCTGCAGAGTGGGGGATCTTGGACTACGCGGCGGACAGGCTGACTGTCTTTGTCAAATGCGCTTTTATATATACTTTATTCTACAATGAAGAGAAATATGTATTCTAGTAAGTCAACATTTCTGGGAAAAAAAATCAGAAATAGGATACATCATTTTTAAGAGTATTTCAGACTAAATGGAAATCGTTTAAAATGGAAGGCGTTATTTTTCTATATAATCATTTTCTCCACGCATTGCATGAAAGGAAACATATAGCGGTGAAAGAACAGATGTGTCATTGTTTGTCTAGTATGAAAAAGGGGGCTCAGATCTATTAGCTGAACTTCACGACAGGTCTTTAATACAATTACTCCCTTTTAGATCTAAATAGTTCAGGCCACTCTATATCTGAAAAGACATTTGTTCAAACCAAACAATGAGGCTTTTCAGAATCAAGAAGAATGGGCGGAAATGTCACCATTAGGACGTTTTCAAACTGTGGCTACAAGGCTAGGATAAAAAAACATTTACCTGCTCTCTGATCGGGAATTGAGACATTGGCACTCAACGTCCGAACGGCATCAAACAGGGCTGATAACATCTCTTCGCTGAGAGGAATTCCTTCAGTTTCTGATAGCATCTGAAAAACTGTATTCGGGAACTTTTCAGAGCCGACCAAGGAAGGAAATGAGGGATGAGACACAAAAGGGCAAACGTGAAATTTAGTCTCCAGGGGTTAGGAGCATGGCATTTACTGTAGTGACAATATCCCATTCCAGGGAGACAACCCAAACAAGTTTATATTTTAAGCAATTCTTCTTATTCACTGGCAAAACAGTTACTAATTTCGGAGACATATCAATGCAAAATGTTGATCACAGGTAAACCCAAAATTACTCTTGGATTGAAAGAGGAGGTGGCAAATAGAAGGTTTATAATAATTGACCATAGTACATTTTGGTGAATAATTACTGTTTTTTTCCCCCTTTACTACTAGATGTTGGAGTTTTATGCATTGCAGTGCAATACCGTACGGGTTCTTGTCAAGCAATCTGGGGTCTGACCGACACAGATACCTTTATTAAAATGCCCATGAATTCCTCCCTTGACAGAAGACTCAAAAATGGCGCCATATCTTGGATTGTTTCTGAAGACCAGTTCAATGGGTTTCTAAAATGGAGAGGGAGAGAGAGAGAGAGAGAGAGAGAGAGAGAGAGAGAGAGAGAGAGAGAGAGAGAGAGAGAGAGAGAGAGAGAGAGAGAGAGAGAGAGAGAGAGAGAGAGATAGAGAGAGAGAGGGAGAGAGAGAGGGAGAGAGAGAGGGGACGAGAGAGAGGGAGAAGAGAGAGAAGAGAGAGAGAAGAGAGAGGAGAGAGAGAAAGAGAGAGAAAGACAGAGGAGAGAGAGAGAAAGAGAGAGGAGAGAGAGAGAGAGAAAGAGAGAGGAGAGAGAGAGAGAGAGAGAAAGAGAGAGAAAGACAGAGGAGAGAGAGAGAAAGAGAGAGGAGAGAGAGAAAGAGAGAGGAGAGAGAGGAGAGAGAGAGAGAGAGAGAGGAGAGAGAGGAGAGAGAGAGAGAGAAAGAGAGAGGAGAGAGAAAGAGAGAGAAAGAGAGAGGAGAAAGAGAGAGGAGAGAGAGAGAGAGAGAGAGAGAGAAAGAGAGAGAAAGAGAGAGAGAGATAGAGAGAGTTAATGTGTGCAGGTATTCCTAGGCGCACAATACAGGGAAACTGTGAAAAGTTCCAATATACCCGCAGAGCTGCAGGAGTCTGTATTTGATGCCTATATTTTGCTCATGGCTGAGGTTTGTGCAGGCCTTTAATTGATTTATTGTTGCTGCAATTACATCTTTGGATATGCCATTCTGTATGATGCTTGGAGACAAGTGACAGATGAGGTTTCCAAGCATGTCTAGTTGATACACATCTGCAACAGAACCGTTCTGAAAGACAGAGGAGTCCACTTGGCCAATGTTATGATGGGATTACAAAACGAGATAAGAAAATAGGCTTAGTTGTGGAACAGTACAACATAGCACCACTGACAATGCAAGATGTTTGTGGAGGATCCACTTACTTATATCAGATGCTCTTATACATGGATACCAAGTGGTAAATATACTGTCAGTGAAATAGGGAAACCCCGTATGTCCGTATGTGACACAGATCCTTGGGATCTATGGTGATACACGTTATCTTGCTTTGCTTACAGTACTTGGATTGTAAGCTCTTTGGAAAACAGATTCATAGTTTTTGTACATTCTTTGTACATGTCTAGATACGCTGGCAGTGATAGATGGTTCAAGAATATATGTTTTCGATCAAATCCTTTGGGTCAGGATGTGGTATAATAAGCCTAAGAGATCTGCATCAAATTGAAGGCACCTGAATAACCAATGCTGAAGGTTTTCGACATTTGCAGATGGAACTGGACATTTTTGTCATGGTGCAAGACACTGACAACATAACCTTCATGTACAGACCTCAATAATGTGATTTGGAGACAACACTTATCCCTAGAACTAAGCTTTGATTATGCACCCAACTGTCTAAGCTATGCAAAGATATGCAGTATAGACATTCTTACCAGGCACTGAAGCACTTTGCTAATTACCATCTTCTTCTTGTTAGCATCCAATACCAAATAATTGAGATTGGTCTTTCCAAGGCTTATTAACAATGGTTCACAAGGAAGAGGTGGAGAGGAGGCAAAATATTCTGAACTGAAAGTTAAAGGATACACATACATTAACTCCTTATCACATGTATTTATTTGCATCTATAACCCAAGTATAGAGAACCATCTAAACAAACTAGGAAACAATTGACATTAAATGTAGTAAGATATTTGTGACATTCACTGAAATGATAGCAGGAATAGGATATTCAGCGCTCGTGCTGCAGAAGTTATTGTTGGAAAAATCCCTGTGCTGCACGTGCATGGAGCGTCTCCCCAGAGGCTCCCACTTCAGAGGTGATCCCCCCTAAAAAGGGGGGAGGACACCCTGAGAAACAGAGAAAGAAAATTGCACAGAAGCGTACAAGAGATGGAATTAATAACAGTATTTTAATAAAACAAACACATAAATAGCTGACGAAGCACGTGGTGCGAAACGCGTAGAGGTCACGACAGGTCATCCTGCGCATGTTTGCTGAGAGGCTGAGACGGAGCCTGCCTGAGGCTCTAGTGGTGGCTGTTTCATCTTCCCTGGTGCCGCGATCCGGATCCTGTGCGGTCATCTGTGGACCCCCACCTTTGCCTTAGTGTAAGTGTTCGTCTCCCCCTGTCAGCGGTTATATAGTCCTCTATGGCGGTTTTCATTTAAATCCCCTTGGGCTGTTAGTACTTTCTTTGTTTATTTTTACACTGATTGTCTTTTGTTATATGTGATGTATTTTCCCTAGACATTTTATGTTAAGAGACCATATGTATGGTTTTAGTTTCTGGGCATTTTACTTCTTGAGCTGAGAAGGGGTTGGATCCTCTCAGCTATTTATGTGTTTGTTTTATTAAAATACTGTTATTAATTCCATCTCTTGTGCGCTTCTGTGCAATTTTCTTTCACTGAAATGATTACTGTTCCTTCCAAAGGAAATTCTTTATATGCTATAAACAAATGGTACTATGTAATGATAACATTATAACAGATGCCACATGTGTATGATTTACAATGCAGGATATTATAACACTGAAGGAGTTGAAGGGAACTTGAAAACTAAAGACAAGAAGAATGGGTCTCAGCCAGCCATCTGGGGCATTGATGACTTGTGACCTTACACCTTTAGACACATCACCCCTTCAATTACATGCCCATGATTATCAGAGAAGGAGGCGGGCTTAGTTTCCTGTCTCAGATCCTGTTCTAAAGTGTGTGGGTGACTGTGTAACGCAGGGAATAGTTATACAAGCTACTTCTCTTCACTTCAGTGAGGATCAAAGTCACCGTGTGGTTCTTGCCTAGGGATGAAATGATTGATGCTTAGCACAGGCTGTAATGTAATCTAAAAACTCATTTCTAAAAACCCTTTGAAGATCCAAACTTACGGGAGGACGGCTAGGAGGACAAGAGGGATAGTTGCTCGGGAAACCTGCCAATATTTCCAAGCTAGGCAGTTGACCTAAAATATCAAATGATACATTTTCATCACAAAACAGTAATTACAAAGAGGTTCTCTACACAGGGCCCTGACATGTAGGGTTGCCAGGTGTCCATTATTGAACCGGACTGCTCTATATTTGGACAATGTATTACCTCTCTGGGCGTGTATGTGTATACCGGTATTACCTCTCTGGGCGTGTATGTGTATACTGGTATTACCTCTCTGGGCGTGTATGTGTATACCGGTATTACCTCTCTGGGCATGTATGTGTATATCGGTATTACCTCTCTGGGCTTGTATGTGTATACAGGTATTACCTCTCTGGGCGTGTATGTGTATACCGGTATTACCTCTCTGGGCGTGTATGTGTATACTGGTATTACCTCTCTGGGCGTGTATGTGTATTCCGGTATTACCTCTCTGGGCGTGTATGTGTATACCGGTATTACCTCTCTGGGCGTGTATGTGTATACCGGTATTACCTCTCTGGGCGTGTATGTGTATAGCGGTATTAGCTCTCTGGGCGTGTATGTGTATACCGGTATTACCTCTCTGGGCGTGTATGTGTATACCGGTATTACCTCTCTGGGCGTGTATGTGTATACCGGTATTACCTCTCTGGGCGTGTATGTGTATACCGGTATTACCTCTCTGGGCGTGTATGTGTATACTGGTATTACCTCTCTGGGCGTGTATGTGTATACCGGTATTACCTCTCTGGGCGTGTATGTGTATACCGGTATTACCTCTCTGGGCATGTATGTGTATACCGGTATTACCTCTCTGGGCGTGTATGTGTATACTGGTATTACGTCTCTGGGCATGTATGTGTATACCGGTATTACCTCTCTGGGCGTGTATGTGTATACCGGTATTACCTCTCTGGGCGTGTATGTGTATACCGGTATTACCTCTCTGGGCGTGTATGTGTATACTGGTATTACCTCTCTGGGCGTGTATGTGTATACCGGTATTACCTCTCTGGGTGTGTATGTGTATACTGGTATTACGTCTCTGGGCGTGTATGTGTACCCCGGTATTACCTCTTTCGGCGTGTATGTTTATACCGGTATTACCTCTCTGGGCATGTATGTGTATACTGGTATTACGTCTCTGGTCATGTATGTGTATACCGGTATTACCTCTCTGGGCGTGTATGTGTATACCGGTATTACCTCTCTGGGCGTGTATGTGTATACCGGTATTACCTCTCTGGGCGTGTATGTGTATACTGGTATTACCTCTCTGGGCGTGTATGTGTATACCGGTATTACCTCTCTGGGTGTGTATGTGTATACTGGTATTACCTCTCTGGGCATGTATGTGTATACCGGTATTACCTCTCTGGGTGTGTATGTGTATACTGGTATTATCTCTCTGGGCGTGTATGTGTATACCGGTATTAACTCTCTGGGTGTGTATGTGTATAGCGGTATTACCTCTCTGGACATGTATATGTGTATACTGGTATTACCTCCCTGGACATGTATATGTGTAGGTGTGATCAGAGCTTCTCCCACTCCTCCCCTGTGCTAATCACTAGTATAAGGAGAGGAGTAGGACAGTTTTCATCCGTGTTCCGGCATTAAGAAGCTGACTGGAGGGGGTGGGGAGACGCTCCTACCCATGGCTGCAACGTCCCTTCTGCCTGTGCACCATATATATATATATATATATATATATATATATATATATATATGTAGTCTATGATCGGCACTCATGATCACATAGCGTTTCCAGACCTGGGTGCTCCTGCTCGAGTCTGATACAGCAAAGAGGGGTAAGAACGGAATTCATAGGACTTGAGAAAGGTCCCATCTGTGGACTGAAGCGTTGATACATTGGAATAATACATCGCTAATAATTTTTTGCAAGTCATGTTCTTATCCTTCTTTGCTATATACAGTCATGTGAAAAGGAAAGTACACCCTCTTTGCATTCTATGGTTTTACATATCAGGGCATAATAACAATCATCTGTTCCTTAGCAGGTCTTAAAATTAGGTAAATACAACCTCAGATGAACAACAACACATGACATATTACACCGTGTCATGATTTAACAAAAATAAAGCCAAAATGGAGAAGCTATGCGTGAAAAACTAAGTACACCCTTACTGCTTCCATAGGAATTAAGATGCTAAGTAGCAGACAGGTGCTGCTAATCAAATGCCCTTGATTAAGTGATCATCAGCAAGTGTGACCACCTCTATAAAAGCCGAAGTTCTAGCAGTTTGCTGGTCTGGAACATTCAGGTGTGTGTTAACACAATGCCAAGGAGGAAAGACATCAGCAATGATCTTAGAGAAGCAATTGTTGCTGCCCATCAATATGGGAAGGGTTGTAAAGCCATTTCCAAACAATTTAAAGTCCATCATTCTACAGTGAGAAAGATTATTCAAAGGTGGAAAACATTCAAGACAGTTGCCAATCTTCCCAGGAGTGGATGTCCCAGCAAATTCACCCCAAGGTCAGACTGTGCAATGCTCAGAGAAATTGCAAAAAAAAACTAAGAGTTACATCTCAGACTCTACAGGCCTCAGTTAGCATGTTAAATGTTAAAGTTCATGACAGTACAATTAGAAAAAGACTGAACAAGTATGGTTTGTTTGGAAGGGTTGCCAGGAGAAAGCCTCTTCTCTCTAAAAAGAACATGGCAGCACGGCTTAGGTTTGCAAGGTTGCATCTGAACAAACCACAAGACTTTTGGAACAATGTCCTTTGGACAGACGAGACCAAAGTGAAGATGTTTGGCCATAATGCACAGCGCCACGTTTGGCGAAAACCAAACACAGCATATAAGCACAAACGCCTCATACCAACTGTCAAGCACGGTGGTGGAGGGGTGATGATTTGGGCTTGTTTTGCAGCCACAGGACCTGGGAACCTTGCAGTCATTGAATCGACCATGAACTCCTCTGTATACCAAAGTATTCTAGAGTCAAATGTGAGGCCATCTGTCCGACAGCTAAAGCTTGGCCGAAATTGAGTCATGCAACAGGACAATGATCCCAA